>NC_067134.1:23975124-24275722 GCF_021347895.1 Acanthochromis polyacanthus | reverse complement strand
TCATTCAGTCTGTGTCACTTTTTCCTGCTTTTCCCCTCCATCTTTTCACGTTGCTCATTGTGGCTGGATTGGCTCCAGATGACACATAACTCAAACCGGAATGAAAGCACAACCGCTTCTATACCTGTCATTTAATGCCTCCTGGCGTGACTGGATAATGAAAAATTCACATTGAGGCAACCGCCACGACAATAGCATGTGACAGATCAGACCGCCGCGCTTATGAAGATCGGTTACGTGTGTGTACAGCTGTGGAGACGTAAAGCTCCCGGGCTGTTAGCTGAACTGCCTGCTCGACAACAGATCGAAGCGGCCCACTCTTCCCGCCATCCGTCACTGCCGTCGCCTGACATGAACCCGTGAGAACATGAAAAGGATCAGCGGGAGTTAAATACCAGGAACGGCTGGATTTCACTGATGATGGCTCGGTTTTACATCAGATTAGCCTAAACTGTGTGACTCATGCCGCTTTCAAAAGGTTTATACGGGGGCAATCTGATAGACAAATGGTCTATGTGTTGTCAGAGCTGAGTTCCTGGTTCAGCTCCCAGCTGAGCAGACCCTTGTTGTACGTCATTACCCTTATGTCTGTCCCCCGTTTTCCAATTCAATGGTATGTATATAGTGCCGTTTCACGACACAACTCATCTGGGAGCACTTCACTGAGTAAAGTCAAGTCAATACAAGACCAACATTACAAAGAGAAACCCAACAAATGCAAATATTCCTCGCAAACGATGAGGGCAAAAGAGAAGCTGCTTCAATCAAAAATGAAAGCAAAATACCACAAAGTTAGTCTTAAAAAGGTTCGTACAACAAAGATATTCAATAGAAGCTCTTGTTATTCAGCAGGATAAAAGGTGAAAATGGGCTCAACCAGTACGCTCAATAATCTAGGAAGCTGCCTTCAACCAAGTCCCCTTTTTTGTTTTTTCATGATCTAGGCTCACTTTCCAGGCTATGTTTTCGATTCAGTCCAGTTTTTCCAATTCAATTCAGGTTTATTTACACTGCTGTTAAGAAGTTTGCCGTCACTTAGAAATGTCCTTATTTTGAGCTTATTTTAGACAAGGACAGCAATATATCAGTCTGTTTATCTCGACTCTTTCTTTCAAAAAAATACATTTGTCTGCTATTAGAGGTGCCGTAAAGTTGAATAGATTTCTAGATAAATGCAGTATTCAAAAACTACAAATAGAGCACACTAGACATTTGCCCTATGCTGATATTGCTGTTTTAAGCCACAAACACATGATACAGGCCCCAAAGGCAGCTGTTAAATATGCCACTGGGATTTTGGTTTGCTATCCTACTCGATTCTAGCTAGATTTATCACATGCACCCTAATCAGGGGTCATTAGGTGTCACAGAAGACTTCGTCATGTTGTCCTTTGACTAGCTTAACTCCCACAATTTTTCTCTGCTTGCCCGACATGGAACTGGCCCCCTCCTTTGGTTGCTACAGTGCAAAACAGGAAGGGGTTCTAGGTAATAAAATAGGTACAGCAGCTAATCTACAGTACTTGAATTGCTGTATTTGGTAAAAATATTGACATCCCTTGACTCAACCATTAGGCTCAGTTAGCTCATAAGTTGCACTGAAATCAAAGTTATCTCTTTTTCAAGGATTTTTTCCCCTCAGATTCAATTAATTTTTCCCATGCCATATAGTCAGTTTAGTTTTATTTATATTGCACCAACTTACAACTTGAGTAATCTCTGGGAAATTCAGATAGTAAGGTGAAGGCCGTACAATATTATACTATAGACACACCAAAAACATTCAGCAGAGGCCAGAGTTATTCACTCAGTGGGCTCAACCATTAGGCTCAATGATCTAGTAAGTTGCCTTGAAAACCAAGTGGTTTTTTTTGTCTTTTCACGATCTTGTCTGTTTTTCAAGGTTTTTTCGCCTTTTTTACAGTGTTTTCTGCCGAATGTCACTCCATCTTTTCCCGCTCAACAATCCCCACCCCCGGCTACGCTTCACAAAATCTGGGTGGTCAGCCTTCATTGGCTGACTAATGGACAACAGTAAAAGCCTGGACTTACTGCAATGCTGCACACACACATAAACATGGATGGAGAGGAGTCGCGCATCACCATCCATCACCGACGCACATTTAACCTCGTTGGAGAGTGCGATGCCCATCCCACTGCAGCGGCCATCAGGCTGACAGCTCCCATGATGAAGGATGATGTTCTAGAGAGCTAACGAGCATGGCCCGTGCTGCTTCATCACGCCTGTCCGGTGACGACCTTCAGCCAAACTCACGGACGGACGTTTGTGCACGTACACAAACAAAAGAGCAAACAAACTCAGGGCAGCATGACCACAGGCTTCCCCATCGGGCATCCGACTCTCTCCTCTTGTCTCCGTGTCTCTCCCCTCGGCTCGGGGAATCTTGCTGAAATGTTTAGTTTTTCCATGAACAAGAACTGCAGGAAGCAACTCCACTTCTTCCCTTCACTTCCTCCTCACTGTCCTCTTCACCTCCACTCTGCTCTCCAGCCTTAAGCTCGCTGCTTCCCTGCTCTGATTTCTGGACAGTTTATAACCAGCCAGCTGCTTCTCGAGCGGCAGAGATTACAGCGGTGGAGGCCAATTCTTCCCAGCCTGGCATCCATATTGTAGCAGCGCTGCAGTGGGACAGATTAAGACAAATTAGCTGCTGACGACTCGAAGGCTGGATTTGATGGAGCAACATGGCATCGGGCGATTCATCACCTCGTTCTCTCTGTCTATTTCTGCATCTCTCTTTGTGAAGGGAGGGAGATGAAAGGAAGGAAGAAGAAAAGCCAGAGTGCTGGTTGAAGTGTAAAATGAAATTGGGAAACCTGAGTCCGCTGCTTCTCACTTTAACAAATTAGAAATCCACTTGCATGCAGTACAGATGGTTCTTTACTGCTATTGCTGTTAGTGTTGCTGCTGCAGTGCTGAAATTACAGCAGGGTTTGTTGCTGTGGAAAAAAAAGTTGGTCAGGAGAACTTTCTGACTACAAGAAGTGGAAAAAAGAACGCCTCTTCATGGTAAGATACATACAAGTGAAGACACATTCTGATTGATGCTGCTGGATTCCAAGTGTCTGCTTGTGTGACAGAAAGAGGCAAGCGGGGGGAAAAGTAAAGAAGTGCTCAAACTGAAAAGACCAAATTCATTTTGAGCGTTGTGTGCTGTTTTCGCAGCTTCAAGAGACAAGTGATGGAAACTCTGATGCGTTTTGAAGGCCGGCATAAACACTGACTGGTCTTGTACTGCACCACATATGAAGGCAGGAGAAAAAACTTTCCAGAAAACATGGAAGTGAGTCGATTTCTTGTAGTGTCGCAATCCTGCGAGGACCAGGCTAATCTTCTCCAGTTTATTCTGAGATTCGACTGTGCAGCATAAACCCCTTTAATATAGCAAATGGAGGGGAACTGGGCTGGCATCAAAGCTGGATCCAAAGCTGCGAGCTTAAAAGAGAGGAGAAATATCTTACTATGTAAATGTATTCAACACTGACAACTTTAAGGCTGCTGAGGCCCCCCCAGCCTTGCTAAAAAATAAAAAAAAAAACCCTCACATAACCACAGTGGGAGAAAAAAAAACAGAAAAAGTGCATCTCTATTTAAAATCATCACGGAATCAACTTTCAAAGAGTCATCCGCAGCGAGGCGAAATCAGAGGGAAAAACTCGCAAAAGTTTGCTTGAATAAAAGACAAGGGGGAAGGGCAGAGACAACAGTAGCCAGTGATGAAAGATGAGAAAACGTCTGAGTGAGAGTTCAGCGATCAAAGCGGGATTTGTGTGCATGTGCGTGTGATGGGGGAGGTCATCGCCAGACAGTCAAACAGCTTGTCTGGCATCATAACACCGAAGGCTGCCTCTCTCTGAAAGCAATTTCTCTTTCGCTGAAAAATAATGCTTCCCCTGGCTGCGGTGGATGAATAGGCTTTTTGCACTATCTACCATACTGTCCCATTTTTTTCCCCTCCCCGAGGCAGGAAACAACTGGTCAATTCCCAGATTCCCGCGAGTAGTTCTTCTTCATACTTTGTAAACTGCTGCAGGAGATTCACTACGTTGTCACAGTGAAGGCCCGTGGTATTAAATGGTGTTTTTCACCTCCACAGCTGCAACACGGCATTATTAAACATCAAGGCTTTTCTATTCATCCACTCGATGCACGGTGAAACACTGTATATGCTTTTAACAGCTGATCTTTTTTCATCTAACAAATGAATCGGTGTGCTTTGTGCTCGGCTCACCTTTCTTGGTGAGCTGGATGTTGGCCTGTCGCCGCCCGTTGCCGTTCTCCACATAGCAGGAGTAATTGCCCAGATCGCTCTCCTCCAGAGAGTCGATGGTGAGAGAGATGGAGACCTCCTGTTCACCCAGGTGCTCCCGGATTGTCCTGCAGGGGGCAGCAGAGAGTAGAGAGACAATAAATTATGAATGTAGCTGGTGCTTGGTGAAAAAACGAAACTCTGGGGGTGGAAACAGGGTTTGTAGACAGTAAAAGCAAAGGATGGGAGTGGAAGTTTGACTGTAAAATAATCAAAGCAGATAACTGCACTAGTCTGTATTTCTATTTGAACAATTATTATGGCAAAAAAATACAATGAGAAAAGAATCACAAGAGAATGATAACCAGAGTGTTCTACAATCTTTTTAGCTCATTGCTTTGGCTTTAATGACCAGAACTTTTGTTTTAGTTCACTCTCAGCATTTACATCAACCTTATTTTATTTATTACTTGTATTTTTATTAGAAAACACTTGGTTGAATTCTCGATTCTCTACCTGCCCACTGCCAAAGAGTAGACAAAGTTAGCAGCTATCCGATCCAAATGCAGTTAAGCATTTAGCTGCAGGGCTTGGGACACAAAGGCAAGTGAATATTAGACTTCTCAAGTAGCCAGAAAGTGACAATGTCATTTCATGTCTGCAGAATATGTCAAAAGGCAAATGGTTGACAATTGTTTTCAACTTTAAAATGATAATATTCGAATGGCTAGACTGTATATGTGTTGTAAATATCTGTAATTCAAAAGAAACTCCAAGTCTAGTCAATGGGAATGTTTCAGATATCCACATTGCCATTACTCTGTCAAGGAAGCAGCCTGAGGTCGAAGTCCTGGTGAATTTCGACCACAAGTCTCTAATAAATTGTTTGCAGTACAAAAAATGCCATATCTTAATCCCACAGTAACTGCCATTGTTTCTACATATAGAATGTCCAATAGGAAGCCTCACATGAGCAGCATAATGTGCTACAATTAAGACTAGTTATAATGAAGATTGAGATATCTGCAACTACTACTTTGACTCATAAAAATTAATGTTAAACTACAGCTTGCTATTGTCTACACCTTCTCACACTGCCTCCATGTGGTCAAAAACATCAGTTGGTGCAACTTTAAATCTGCATCACTGAATTATTTGGCCACTTGGAGGTAACACAACAAGCTGGAAACATACAACATACTTCCATATTTAGCAAACACAGACAACAGCATTACCCCTAGCTCTACTTATTTGGAAAATAGCGTCTAATTGTGTGTCGGCCTTCACCCTGCTGGACCAATAGCACTTTTTTTCAGGACAGGTGTGTCAAAACAACAAACTTAAGGAAGCCAAACTGCTTGGGTAGAGTGATATATAACATCTGTCACCCATTACCAACAGTCACTTGATTCTGAATTAATCTAGAAAATTAATTAGTGTAGCTTTAATTAACAAGCCATGATTAAAAATGGAGAAAATCTGTAACTACGCTGACAAGTAGCTGCAAGAAAGTAACAAAAGCATTACTCTAAACCTGATTTACCTCTTAATTTGCTGGGGTAGTGATGAATACACGCTTGAGTAAAAAGCAGAGCAGTTTTGAGACACGCTAAGTAAAGTGGAAAAACCAAAAGTGGAAATTGTCACATTGTAATTTCCCTTCTAGCTTTGGTCATTGTATCTTTGAAAGTGGCAGAATCAAGAATAATTGTCTGCTCCCTTCATTTTTCTGTCATTTATTTTGAGAAACAGACAGAGAAAGTGTTTCCCTGATGTGAGAAAGTCGATATTGTGGACTTTTGAAGCGATCCCACTGCAAAACCTTTCCGGCCTGATTTGGATCCAGACAGATCAGATGTTACAGGACTTTTGAGGTGTCGCAGTGTTGATGAAAGGACAAAAGACGACTTTTCAACAAGCGTCTGACGTTGGACGGCATCTATCAATTAATCAGGAAAGGCTGAAGGACGTCTGCTCGACAAGTTTTTGGACTTTTGGTCAGTAAAACCAACACAGAAGCTGTTTGGTAAAATCTGAAGAACAGCATGACTTCAAAAATGGGGAACTGACATACTAATTGTGAGGTGTACATCAAAGTAGCTTCTGACAGACTTCGCTTAGGAAGGTTGATTGATGACAAAAACACACTTTAAACATCAGAGCTGAAGTTGAGGTTTTTGCAAGTATGCTCCATGTCAACTGAGTCCAATCAACAATACTAGTTGTTCTGTAAAAACAAAAACTAAACTCAAAATGTCAAGCAGAGAATATTGTCTCTTTAATAAAATATGGATTTGTCTGACAAAAAAAAGAAAATAAAGTTTGCCCGAAGGAAATTTGAGTTGCGTCTACAGTTTGCAATCCATAAATCCTGACCTTGGAATTACAAGCCTCCATCCGGGTGGAGTGCAACTCTGAGACGGTGTCAGAGATAAGATATGCACTTTATAACCGCTGTACTGCTACACCTATCATTCCCAAGCCATAAATATGCATATGACTCCACCAGACAGAGCCTCAGTTTAATCCCAAGCTCTGTAATTTGCTGACATTCGTAGCAGCTTTTTTACTCTCCAGAGGTAACCCCTTAGTGCATCAATAAAACAAAGCTACATAAAGGTAGGAAGGAGCTAACTGTCCGTGACTGACAATAAGCCAACATCACATGAGTCATGACACATTTCCCTCCGCGAAAAATACCGCCCCGTCGACTGGCTGAGGCTCTTGATGTTGATTGGTTGTGACATGCTGGTATGGGGATAATAGTGTGACTGTCACGATGCACTACGGCGCCGACCTATCACACAGCATTTCGCCAGGAGGGGATAGTGGGAGGGGAAAAAAAAAAGAAGCCCTCGACGTGTTTGTTGCAAAGAATTCAACCATTTTCACCCAAGGAGTCGAAACTACTGCCTTGACTATTCGAAAGTGCACTGGAAGAACACCGTGAAACTCGGATGTTTGCTTTCTTTTTTACTCAGCAGGACATCCAGACAATACCAGTTTTCTCTTCATTATCAGCGTCTTCCTCATTGAAACGAGGCGAAAGAGCAGTGTCATTCTGTAGTCAACTGACTTCAATGAGCAGCCTCAAAATGTCAAGGTATAGCTCCAACGCTTTTGAACAAACTAAGCACATTTCAACTAAGCTCTTCTGTACGAGAGTCTGGCTGCTATTTAAGACTCTGTGGTTATGTCTAAATCGTTTTTCAGCTGTTGTCAGTCTACAGGTAGGTTTTAAAAAAAAAAACTTTTTGAAATATATACTTGATGCAGCCAATCTGATACTGTCAGACAATTTGTTACAGTCCTAGAATGAAACTAAAAAAACCCTCTAAGCTGTAGAAGGCGAGTCTGAGCGAGTCTATTAATGCGTTGATTGAAGCCGAGGTGCTGATAAAAAAAAACACTCAAGCTTGCTGTCAGCCACTGACAACAACACAACACAAGACTAACAAGACTTAAGAGCCTACAGCTACAATCTCAGCTGTTCGAGGCTGTGCTGACCTAAATGCTAACGTCAGTGTACTAACATGCTGGCAATTGCAGCGTTAATGCATCTTTTAGTACTCGTGGCTCTAAAGGCAAGGCGAGGGGGTCACTAAGGGGGTGGACCTATAAATGTCTGCACCAGATTTTATAGCAATCCATTTGATTGTCAGTGAGATATTTCACTAGATAGACAACTGACCTGCTGGTGACCATCATTTTCTATCACGACAACCACCGACAGCATGGCAACAAAAGACAATCATCAAAGAATATCTCTAATTGCCTGTATAGACTATCCATCCATCCATCTATAGATGGCTTATACTTCATTTGGGGCTGAAGCCTATCCCAGCTGACTTAGGGCAAAGGCAGGACACCCTGGACAGGTCACCAGTCTATCACAAGGCTACACAATTAGACAATTATCACAATATTAGACAATTTAGAATCATCATTGGGAGGAAGTTGGAGTACCTGGAGAAAACCCACCCACGCATGCAAACATGCAATCTCCATGCAGAAAGATCCCAGGCCGAGGTCAGGATGCCAACGGGGATCTTCAAGGCAGCCAGGGCAACAGTGCTAACCACCGAGTCACTGTGCAGCCCTTTATAGACTATCCCCTACTTCAAAATGTAATCTTAAAAATGAGGTAACCTCTGGGACGGAAAAATGTTGCAGTTGCTGGAATGGCTACTTGAAGCCGCCTCCAAAAGTGAGTCAATCCCCATCGAGCTACCATGTTCAAACAGCTACTTTTGGAATAAACATGTTTAAAATGTGGTACAAACTAAAGTTTTGGTCTCTGTAGCAAGGGGTCAAAGGATCATCTCGTCATATATTGTCTAAGGACCATGACTATCTGCACTAAAGTTTAGTCCTTCAACCTCAGCGTTCTGGGCTGAAAAATAAAGTCAATGCAAAGTGTCAAAACTTGGAGTTTCTCAAATGGCTTGAGGCTGTCAATCCCCATAGATCTATATCTTAAAATGTCCAACTTTACAGCAGAAACATACAAAAAATAGTCTCAAAAGTTAATATCCCCATTGGTGACAACTCTATAGTGGTCAAGCTTTACATATCTAAATTGAGTCAAGGCTTAAAGTCATGCACTATTAAGGATGTGGCCATTTTGACTGACATGTAGGTGAATCACAGGACAGTCCATGGCCCAACTCAGCTGCTCATGCAGTACTCCACCTCTTTGCTTAATTTCGGATTAGCTGGGAGTCAGGAGGAGTCAGGCATTGGCAAAATAGTAAGACTTGGAGTCACTGGGCTGGGTTTCTAAACCGTTCTTCAGGAAACTTGTAGGTGACATCATAGAGAGATAATCCACCTTTAAATACAGTCAATGGTGTTGTCCAACAGAAAAATATTGACTAGGTGCTAAGAACTGATCCTGAATCCATTCTGAACCAAAATGTCATTTGGAACTGGTCTCAAAATTTTACCAACCATTATTTCAGGATTGCACACAATGATGAATGAAAACACAAATCTCTATGTGGATTTACAACAGATTAAAGTGAGTTAAAAAATGCTTGGCCTTCTTAAAAAGACAGACGAAGGTGATTATAGAATTTTTACACAACGAACCATATCTTGTGTGTGAACAGAGTGTAGTATTTCTATCACAACACAACCAGAATTGGCTGATCCTCGCAGTGAAACAAGTACAAAACAAACTTGTATGTGGCAAAATACAGACCAAAACCTACTTAAAAAATCCATGTAAAACCATTTGTGATGAGAGGAGAACAGCAGGAAAACAATGCCGGTTAAAAGAGCAGAATTTCCCCTGCTGTGCACAAACAGGGATGATATACGAGCAGATAATGTTTTTAAGGTTACCAAAATTATAGCTATTTCAGGCCCCTGCTTAATGATGCATGGGGCTAATAGTGCGAAAAAGGTGCGAGTGCCACTTGGGTATTCATCTGCCGCCTGCTGCAGGGCATTTGAATATGAAAACTCATCTAATTCCTGTTGATCAATGAACGGGCTAAACAAAGCAGATTGTGAAGTGCTGCGGGGATAAAGACAAACTACAGCACGGCCACTGCTGCCATGGCAATATCTTTCATTAGCGTTACAAAGTGCGGCTAATAATTGGTATCCCACACAGAAAATATCACCCTGCATGTAAAATTTCTTTTATTGACCACGCAAGAGAACAACCATTAGAGGTAATCACTTTTTAGCTACCTGGAATAGCTGCTTCATAGAAACTAATAATAAAAGAGTACTTTTTAAGCTGGTGTTGTGCAGAAGAAGCATAAAGGTTACTCTGTGGAGTAAAGGTTATGTGAGTACATGTGAAAAGGAAATTAATTTAGCTTTTTCTTTTAATTCCTGTGAGGTCATCGCTCTCCATTGTGTGTCCAGTCGAGCGGAGACACGAGGCTTCACAAGGTTGGGCTATAGATCCACGCTGATGGTTTTTTAAAGAGGCGGCACCCATGTGTGACTCAACAAAGACTGAACAGAAACACTCTGGGTGCCGGCAAAGGAGCAAAATAAAAATCAATCTTTGTTTACAAAAACCCTCGCATCCATCAAACTTGTTAGTGTAAGTCTTGAGTAGAGGAACATATGAGGAATGTTGAAGCGTGACCACACCCACGCAAATAGCTGGCAAGGGGATGTGGATCAAAAAAGCAGCGGTAAACTGGTGCCGTGTAGCTGGATGGGGAATGAAATGCATCAGGAGCCTTGATGCTGCTCACAGCGAGGAGGCTGTCACACCGCTATGACTCACCGAGACGCTCCAAGAAACACACAGACACACCTCAGGGTCACCGCAAAAAGACATATCTCAGAGACCGTTTTTGTGGTTGCTTTCAATCTCATGGTAAATCTTGGTGTCAGTACATCAGAACAGGATTCACCAAAAAACGGCCCAAAGTGATGGAATCTACAGCAGCAGTGGATAAACCCTCCATTATGGCCGCAAGGCAAAATATTACAACATCATTATTAATTTCAAACATGACCAAACATCACATATCAGTGCTGATAAACAGGCCTCCTTCGAAGGAGCTGCAGCAGGATCACATTGGATCCTTTAAGCATATCTAAGCGCTGTGATGTATCTCCGCCTGATGTTATCTGGTGCAGTATTTCCCAGCAGTCTCAATGTGACACCTGAACTTTTGAACTGCACGATGTTTTCATGCTGTTCTTTTTTTTTTTCCCCCTTTCTAAACTCCTCGCTGGCTGGCTGCTTGAAAAATTTGTTCCCTGCCGTCTGAGCTTCTCCTGGTTGATTTGAATTCGATCAGTGCCAACTTGAAATGTAAAATTGCACACAATGACAGATCACCCGGTAGGCATCAGCTCGGAGTTGACATATGTGTGGCATACTGTTGCATCATTTCGTGGTAGGAGTGCTCCACTTTTTCCAGACTGTCTTGTCAAGCTTCACATGATGCAGGGCAAAGTGTTAGTACTGCTGGTCTTTGTGGACATTTGCCAAAATGTGTTTGAACATACACTACTGTTCAAAAGTTTTGGGTCACTTGGAAATGTCTTGATAGAAAAGCAATGTTTGTTTTTTTTTTTTAATGAAGATCACATTCAATTATTTAGAAGTAAAGTCTAGACATTTATTCATGTGGTAAATGACTATTCTAGGTGGAAATGTTTAATGGAATATCTCCATAGAGGTACAGAGGAACATTTCCAGCAACCATCACTCCTGTGTTCTAATGCTACATTGTGTTAGCTAATCGGGTTGAAAGGCTAATTGATGGTTAGAAAACCTTTGTGCAGTTATGTTAGCACATGGATAAAAGGGTAAGTTTTCATGGATCATACATACTTAATTTCATATCCTGATCACACACTTATAAAACCAAGATCCATTTTCACATGTGCTAATAAATACCATCAATGGTTAATTGTCTCAACCCCAAAACTTGTGATTCAGTTTGAAAGGCATGTTATCTTTAAAAAAAAGGCCAAAACCCCCAATTTTAACAAAGCCAGAAACTAAAAAAATGAAGGAATTGTTGGATTTTCAGCTGTCCTTGAACTACTCATCTGTGATACACCTATCTATTGGACACCTAAACCAAATTTAAGCATTAATTTGCAATATTTCATCAAAATCACATATTTAAAAATTGCCAAAACTAAATTGTTTGCTTAAACCAGATTCTGTAAAAACAACAAAAACAACAACAAAACGCGCTTCTCGGTGCAACTAAGAAGCCATTCATGACTCAGCAGTTCTGTGACAAAAAATTGGGGGATTTTTGGCTGATCTGCAGGCAGTGTTTAGACAGAGCTGAGAGGAGACAAGGATGTAAAAAATGCACAAGTAGTAAAATATGTATAGTTTATAAAGCCACCGTTTGTCAACTGTGGACACTTGATGATTTAATTGTTGATTTACATTTTTGTAGAATAAACAATCAAAGAAATTTTATGATAGAAAGTATTTTTTTCTTTTCTTTAATGATTTCTAGCATTAAAACTGTGTTATACTGCACAAAAGTTGTCATATTGCAGTATAAAATGGGCTCACAATGAGTTAAAATGTAACAGGAGCAACAAAAAAAATGTTAGGGGTTCAGAGGGTTGAAACATTCTTGGTCCTAATATTTAAATGATATGTTCTCCTCTGACCTTTACTAGAAGTTTCTGCGGCGATAAATCTGGTAGAGGTGACTCGCTGCAAGCCATGTACCTGAAGTGTGGCAGTGCCAAACTGGGAGGACCCCATGAAAACAATAAAGGGAATTTATCTGCCGACTGGCATGAAAATGCATGAACACGCCCTTCAGGAATTGGAGAGAGGTGATTTAGGAAGGATGTCTATACTGCTGTGGTTGCTTAGTTTCTCTGGTCTGTAATAAAATAGATAAATGGAAAACAAGCATGCTGAGGATTCCTGGGGTTTGGCAAAGTAAAGGTCAGATGCTGTGTGGTGAAATTACATAGGTGTGAAAATAGGTAACACAGAGAGGAAAGACAGACTGTAGTTAAAGTACTACTGCTTCTTAAGTTGAATTTTAACATCTGGCCTGGGAGGCAATGAGAACCAGCTTTTTTGTTAACTCTAAGTTATTTTACAGTTTGTGTTAGTAGGTACCTGTCTTCATCGTAGTCACAGGCAACAGCAACTATGTTTGTGAAGTCAGGAAATTGTCAGAGATGCTTTGATTCTTAACAGCGGTTTGTTAGTGTTAGCTTGGACATTTAGCATCAACTAGGTTTGCATCCATTACATAGCGGTTAAACAAACACAATAAGTTGATAATGATGTCAATTTTTATCTTATGGATGGTCTTAAGGTTTAATGCGAGGCAGAGGTTAGCTGTTCCTGGGCACAGTCACGATTACGCCACTAGTGGGACACAGTTGTATCGGATTTCAGCTGAAGGCATGCTGTTCTATCCAAATTATCATGAGACATTGGCATTATTATTGTGGTACACCCACCATTGTGTTGCATGCTTCTATTTAAGTGCTACTTTAATGATATAGTATCACTATAGCATGAGTACAGTACAGTCTTTACTCTGAGTTTAATAAATACTTGCAGCAGCAGGCAGCAGTCAGATGCATACAAGCTTCTCCACAGACAGAGAGGTGTGCACAATGATGCACAACGCAATGCAATACAACACAGGTTCTAATCCTAAATTATCCCTGGCATAGAGACACGATTGACCAGCATCTAATGAAAAAAGACAGAGTGTACTTTTCCAAACCAGAGTCACAGAATATGAGCTGCTGTTCCAGAGTAACACCACAGCTGAATACTGTTTCACTGGAAAAGTCACATCCTGAAGTCAGACAAGTTTTCTGTCATGTCAAGTTTTTGTATTCAGGATATTTTTCTGTTGTACAGCAGAATATTTGCAGCAGTGACATTATCATACATATGGATTTATTATATAACATGACCTCTCTCGTATATAAAGTAACATGGCAAAGGGTAGCCTAGTAACAATGAAGTTCACAAATAAACTATGGATTTTGTGTCCATAAGTGAACATGTTTCTCTAAAATGCACTTCAGTATCGGTTTTTCCTGTTCTATATTGAACTGTGCTCAATCTAAGAACCAGAAGTTAGAGTCTATAGAACAACAGAACTAATTAAATTCAGTTATAGTTGTTGCTTTCAGTGACTCCATCTGGTCTCTGTGAAACATTTCTGGAGGTGGCATTAGTTCTACAATGTTTTTCGGGCAGCTGATTCCCCCTCACGTGCACCAAACCACCAAATCACAAATGTAAACACAGCACAAAGGTTTATACTGTTCCATTTTCATTATGGCATCAATGTCAGACTGTGCTGCAGTAGAAGTACTGCTGGACCATGAAAGCACCCCCGACGTCTCATGAATATATCTGCGAGAGCATTAATTAAAGTCAAAAAATGAAATGAAATTTTACACTTGAACTGCTGCTCAAAAGGGTGCTCTATGTGCGCACGCCGGGGACCCAAACTTCTCCTGGTTTTAAACTTCTGCTGCACAGCCTTTATGCATGAATTCTGCTCTGTGACCTCACCTCAGAGATCCACGAGGCCTTGTTCTGCAGCCACAAAAATTTCATATCAGCCCTGAATATCAGTGGCGAAACGTTGTGCCAAAAGCTCCATTTCATGTATTACAGGCAGTCCTTCAGGGAATACTCCTGTGTGATTAATTTCCATTTCAAAGCTAAAAGCTCATGGAATGATGTCAGGGAGTGGGTTTGAAGTGGCGCACATTCAAATGGGAGCAGAAAAAATAAAATAAATAATAACACACAGAGGGAGACGGCATCACGCGGTGGCACACAACAAAAATATGCGTTTTTAAAAAAAACTTGAAGGCACCCACAATATGCTCAAGAGCCTCCTGACTTCGGTGCCTGCACACACACACTTTCAAAGTTGCTCAGGGTCACAGTTTTGATTTCTTGGCTTGTTACCTCATTTAACTATCATATGAAAGCAGGCTTCTAACTGCATGTGGCGCACCGCTCAGTCCTCGTCCTTCTCATCTTCTGCGTACCACCTACCCAATGCTGCCACCTGCCGCCCTCCTCCCCCTCAACGCCGCCCCCTCAAATCCACCAGGCTCTAATTGGCCTTGTGTCCTTCACAACAGAGAGCGGCGCTGAGAGCCGGACGGAGCGTGCTAGCAGGCTAATAGAGACATCTCGAAATGCCAGGTCACCAACTGGGCCGCCAGCTCTCCTCCCAGCCTTGTCATGCTGCTTACAGTTAACCTTTTCATTGGGCGGCATTTGTCGACAACAGGGATTTTCTAGTCATACATGTGGTCCGTCCAAGGAGCACGGAGGGGCGGGAGATGAAAGGGTGTGTGATGTGTTTATTTTGGTATAGATGCAGTGGCAAAAAATGTCAGTGTGAGCAAGTAGCCCTCTAGAAAATTCCAACTATTGCTATTTATGGTCTGCATTTTTTCAGCATTCATTTATTGCATCTCTATATGGTAGTTTTCAGTGTTTGTGACCTCATGCTGCAAGTTCATGGGTTTGATGTTTGACACAATAAGTAAAGTTTACCAATCCATTTTGGTTGACAGATAAATCAATGAATAGACATATACGTGTTCATAATTTAAAATTTTTAAAACGAGATATGTTGAAACAGCACAGAACACAAGCATAAGTAGTTCAAGCGCCTTCAAAAAGCTGAAAAGCCATAGATTCATCCTGTTTCCATAGTTACTGGGCCTGATAAATGGCGATGTTTTGAGGCTTCTTTTTTGAGGAATATAAATTTGTATTCATACAAATAAATATATATTTTTTACAAATTAAATCTGTATAATTAAGTTGTAATAAAGATGGATGTCGCTACCGTGATGACACCCGCTGCACTGAGAAAATGAAGCCAGGATTTTGCTACTTCCTGGTTGCCATCTTGGATTTTAGGAGCCAGAGCATAGACTGTATAATAAAGATTTTTTTTAATCATATAAATATTATATTATTATTATTTTTTAAAATCTATATTTAATTATACAGTCTAATTCTATTTAATTTTATAAATATATTTACGCTAAAAACTAGATTTTAGCTGTTTCATTTCAAGTCACATGCTTTTAATATTCTTGTACATTCACCATCTATTTTTAGAATTTTACTTATATATATATATATATATATATATATATGCATATATATATATATATATATATATGCATTTCAAAAATTGTAAAAAAAAAAAGATATATCTTTAAAATTAAACTGGTAAAATTCAATACATTCCTTACACTAATGTCTTCCAGCATTCCTGTATGTAATTGTATCTCCTTGCTATCAGCCTCACTGTTTAACATCAGTCATACATCAAGTTCCTGCTAATGCAAGGTAAATGAAACCTTGTCCTGCTGCGTCACATTACGAGCATTCAAGTGGGAAAACACACGTGAAGTCAAATGCATAAAGCAAAAACACTATTAAGGAAAAACCAACAGTAAAATCTCTTTCCTGAAACAATGTTCTTGTTTATCTGGATGCTCCACTGACTTCACTGAGAACAGCTGGAAATGCATTAGACCTCAATACTGCTTTCTGCAGACATACACAACCAGGAAATTGTTTCTAGAAACAATATTTTTGGCTCCTTTTTTTTTGCTACAATGCAAACATCACAAAGCTATATGGCAGTTTTGAAGATTCTCAAATAGAAAACTATGCATGGCTGGATATCACCGCACTGCTCTTCATGCTTTTGTTTCTTTTAGGTGTCAAAGCCGACACACCTTTGCTTTACCTTATTTTCTTAAAGCCCTGGTGATGACTGCGGAGCAAAAAAAACACATTCTTGAGGATTAAGAATTTCCTCTTCACTGCTAATACTTAATAAATTACAATCTTGCATTTTTCTAACAACATCTGGGAGACGGTGACCAGATCGCTGCACAAACACATTACATTCTGCTGCTATATGTTCATTCTGAAGCGACACCTTTCGCACCTAGATGTCTGTCAATACATTTATTTTGTATGTTTGATTTTTGTAATATTTTAGGGATGTCATCAGGCTGTCTGTGTGAATAAAGGTAAAATATAAGAAGTAATAAAAAGTGCTAGCTGATGTATTCGATCAGAAATGGCAACTGACCCTCTGAACTGCAAAAACTGCATGCTATAATTTAAAAAAAATGCCACAATCACACCATTTATCAGAGCAAGAAACAGAATGAACCCTCCGATTGGCAACAGTCCTTGAACCACTTATCCATGATGCACGTTTCTATTAGAAAATGGAACCAAATCTAAGCATAAAATTGCGGTATTTAATCAAAATCACCTTATTCTACACAGTCTCATTAAAACTTTGGTCAGAACTAAACCATATTTTAAACCTTGAAGTCAGATGCACCCAACACTCATATGACAAAAGTTCAGAGTAAGCAAACAAGATAAAAAACGATGTTGTAAATGATCTGTCTTGTGTAGATTCACCTTTTTCCAGCATCAGTAACATATGTGGGGAAAAATGTTGGACATGTAGATCCCATGTTTTCTTATATTTTCTAAGAAAATAATCAAATAAGTTAGATTTTTCTTGAAATTCTAAGAGCATCATAAACTTTCTTTACTTCTAGTCAAGGCTGTGTTGTTTCCATAGAGCTCCGGGACTTTATATTGCAGTGTACAATGAACCCACAGTGAGTTAAAGTCTGACAGAAGCAAAGAAAAAAGCTTCACTGAAGGTTTAAGGGGTTTAACACTCCTCCTCTATTGATGAGGAGACCTGATTATTCATTTAAGGAGGACGATCACTCTAATCTAGTATCTGATTGACCTTTACAGCCTGAAAATCAGCTCACAAACGATCCAACGTTGGTATAATGTTCTGCTCATGCCCGTCCACCAAACACTGAAGGTGTGACCTTTTTCCAGATGGCCTCTAATAAAGCAAAGATCAACCACTCTGCAGTTTTGGCAAGAAAACCACGTAATGTGTGACCTGCCACTCAGCTGGGCCAGTTAAATATTCACATATGAATGCCTCATCAAACTGATAGTTACGGTTAAGATGAACCATAAACTGGTTTGACCTGTCGATGAAGCCTGGTTAGACAGAGTATACGGACATTTGTTGACTCTGAAGGATCCTATATATCCTAAGTTTGTATCAGGAGGTAGAAGCAAATCTAACAAACTTGCCAGTCAAAGGTGAAAAATAGACTTGAACACCCGCTGAAAGGCTCAGTTATGCTTCAGCAAAGGCAAGCAATGTTTGCTGTCTATGGTTTATCCTAAATCAATCAATAAAAAGAGCTCCGGATGAGTACCATATGTCGATATTTTCCAGCTAAAGTACCACTTTTCTCCATATGACCAGTACACACTGCGAGCCAAAAGAAACAAAACAAACTTGTCCTTGAGCCAAAGGCAGCATGCAAGTTGAAGTTGGTTTTTAATCAGCCTGGCTGCTCTCGATCAACTTTTGTTTTGCGCAGCAAGCGCTGCTGTCTCTCGTTTCCTGATATAAAGCTGTATGAAAGGTTGTCATCAAAAACGGCTTACCGCAAGGCGACCAAAGGATTCTTTTATTTGCTTTGTTTGAAATAGGATTCTTTCTTAAAACCTGAAGTGTTTTTTTGTCACAGGACTTTAATGCAGCAAAAAAACCTAAAATATCAGCCAATTTGATTGCAGTGCTGGATGGACAACCAGTTTCAGGTGCTGTGTGTGTGTCTGAGTTTGGAATAAACAGACCTTTGCTTCCAGTGATGAGTGAAAGCCAAAAGATGGAGGTCACCCAAACGGAAAAGGAGGCCAATGCGGACATTTCAGTTGGCGTTTCCATCTGTTGTGCCGCTCTGCTATTATCGCCTCTACTTATATTTCACTGATGGAGCAATGCCTGAGCTGTGCATTTATATTGTACACGATAAAGAATGCATTGCAATCTGCATTATTAAACAGCCACATAAAGCATTCATGAATATCGTTTAGATGATAGCTTGGTAGTGGAAGGTTCCCTTTATCGTTTGGTGTGTTGATGTGCGGCTGCACAATTGTGGTAACTGGGTTTATACAGGTGTTTACCAATTCAGCCCAGGGGTCTTTTGCTGCTTTTGAAGACATTAGAAGTACTCTGTTGAAATATTAACTGGTTTAATTCCCTCTGAACCCCCAGCCATTTCTGGGTATAGCCTTGTCACATTGTATTCACAGTGGACTCATTTTTCACTGCAATATAAAGTCCTGCAGCTCCACGGAAACAGTAAAACCACGGATGGACGTATGGAGAACTCAAAAATGTCTTTGTGCTGTATGATGCAGATATAATGGCGTAAATCATGAAAGAAGAAAAAAAAAGTTGAATTTCTTTTTTGCTTTACATTTTCACATTTGCTTGACTTTGTCAAGGCTGCTCATTCATATCATGTCCAATGGATGAAGTCTTCAAAAAAATTCATGGCAGAAATCACAGCATTATAGAATGTGGCCATTTAAGATAGATATACCCACAAACAAAATGACCTTGCGCTGAGCACAGGTGTGTGTTATGCATGTTCATGTCACATATGGATACTGAATCATGTGACCTAAATATGTACTGTAGGTGGCAGCAGGAATTGATGGGACTCGGAAACATCCCCACAATTTAATCAGTTGTTCCTTGAATGACTTCTGACAAATAAGTCCCAATGAGACGGTGGATTTGTAGTAGGATCACAATCATGTGATTGTCAGCAGGCAGCTGACGTAGTGTTCACTTGTTGTCATGGTTACAGTGACGCTGTGCCGCTATCTCACAATGATGCAGAAATCTTTAACAAATCCGTGGATCCAGACTACAAGCTGCATCACTGCCAAAATCTAATGGGATGGTTCCCATGTCAAATCTGACCTTCCCTGAAAATTTCATCCAAATCCATTTGTCCATTTTTGAGAAATGTCACTAACAGATGGACAGACAGACAAACAATCGTCGCATAACTCCTCCATTCCTAGGTACTCCATTCCAAGTAAAAAACTTAGTATCGGTATTTACAGCATCACCTGAAGTGCCCACAGGTATATATTCAAGATATTTCATTATGCAGAATGTATCACAACTCAATCATCTAATCTCTATACAGTTTTCAGCTGTCTAATTTATTTTGGCTCTCAATCTCTGATTAGTTTCCATTCTTTCCATACTCTATCTGCTCAGTAAACACAGTTAAGCCAAAAACAAACAAACAAGCAAATGCTGAATTTGTGTCATGTGACTGTTATTCACAGCTGAGTCTGTCCAGAATGCTTAGTTGCGCTGTGGACTATAGAATTATTTGTTCTTTACAGCATCTGCTGCAAAGGGTTTATTTTTGTTAAATTCTTACATGAGGCATGAAGTGTTTATGAAAAAATATCACCAGTTTAAACTCTGAAGATCTTACTTGATCTCGCTCTCTTGAACCCGCTCCTCATCCAGATCTTCAATAAACTTCTCCCCCTTCATCCAGTAGATTAGTGGACTGACGTCTCCGCTGTATCCAAAGAACGCTCTGCATGTCAGGTTGACAGGACTACCTGTAGGAGACAATAGATGAAGGAGCTGTAGATGAATCTGATAGAGGATTTAGGTAATTTCAAAATGTCAGGATGCTTTAGTATGATGCACTGTTGCACTGTGGATATTCTTGCACCATCAACCATCTCGACAAGAAATAAACACAAACTAAAGCTGAACAGAAAAATCACTTGTTTTTCCCCTCAAATTATTCCAGCACAGCCTCAGCGGATTCATTGAATGACGAGTGTTGGGCAAGAACTTTCTCAGCCAACGTTGGTGCTGGCAGCTGAACACAAACAAACAGAGAGAAATCTATGAAAAATAGAAGATCGCGATGTCAGCTCTTCTCTGTCATGCCCTGGAGATGGTGGATATCTGGTGATATCTGATTCAACAAGCACCCGCTCTGAACATCTAGACACACTCTTATTAAACCTATTCTCTTTCCAGACTCCAATTTTTACACTTCACAAACTCCGTAACAGCCGCCCTGATTCCATCAATTCCTAAACCGCCTCTCACTCTCCAGAGGTGCCATCTTAAACCATCCTAGACCCTTTTTAAAGTCCCTGATGGCCTCTTAAACTTTAAAATGCTCTCTTGAACCCTCTTTCACGGCAACTTTCTGCCACCGTTGTACCTTTATAAAAGCCCTTGTGCTCTTCAATGGCCTCTTTCTTTGTCAGATCCTACTTCCAAATTAAAACCATTGTATTTCACAAGAAGTACTTTAGTATAATTTAAACGCAAAAGTAGAGCACAGCTTTTAAGGACAGTGGGTTATGCTGTTAATAAATCCATACAGTCACAATGCATACTGATATTTATACACTTTTCGGTTCATCGTAAGCTGAAGCTCCACATGCACATTATCCAGAGACCCTTATAGCTCTCTGGAAACTAGACTGCGATTAAGTCAGCCTTTATTCCTACCGTGAACATGCGGCATTTCACATGGGTAAGAAAATAAAAGGTGCTTATCACTGCTAGCGGAGGTCAATGCTGCAGTGTGGTGGCTTGATTGCACCCCAATTTTATCGCAGCCACTCCATCTATTTTCAGCGTCTTAATAGCGCATGGTGGTGGTGGATATTTAGTAACCATGGCCACCATTTGAGAAAGCTCCAAGAAGTGACTAAATAAACAGAGTGAAAACCTGCAAACTGCTGTCAAGACGACATAATAGCATCGCAAAATTGAAGAGGTTGACTCGTTTAGACCACAGACAAAAAGAGAAATAAAAGATGAGTGGAAGACAAAAACAGCTCCGTAAAAGATGTCAAAGGAAGTGGACAGAATTTGTAAAGAGTGGCACCTTCATTGAAAGAAGACTCACAGAGCTGACGTTTAAAGACGAGCAGCTTTAAGTGTTTGTGGATATAACACGGTATAATAATTCACAATGCATGTAAAGAGGAAGGATTTTAAAGCTATATTATATGTTTTTGTTTAATTTTTACCACTTAGGGCAGTGGAGGAACTATCACCTTATGCAACTGCTGCCAAAATTAGACTATTAACACATTCAGCAGACACACTCTGGAATGAATTTGACGATATATTCACCCTACTTTTAGCTCTGCTTGGTCTCCACCAGACTTGACTAAAGTTGTATTTATCTGTCTACCACTGACACAGCTAATGCATAGTTTGTTTTTGTGCTGGCTCCTCTGCTAAAAGAGGTTGCCTACTGGAAATAGAGCTGATGAATGTGGTGAAATTGAACGAAAACAATAAAGTTACAGGCTGTAAAACAAAAAAAACAAGCAAAAAAATTGCTAAAATACTCAGTAGTGGTGAGGGAACTTGAAAGTTAGGTCATTATGAGCAACCCTTCTCAAATTACACACAGCAACTTCATCCAATGTTGGTGAAATGACATTGATTTGTGCAGCTTACAGCATGTAAAGCAGCAACAATAAATCAGAAAATTAAATAAATAGTAAAATTATTAACCGGTTACTATTTTGTTGCTCAATCGGTTTGAGTTAATTCTCTATGAAAAAAATCTAAATAATCCTCTTTCAGCTTCTTAAATAGGAATATTTTCTCATTTCTTTCCTCTTCTATTATAGTAGGTAGAATATCTTTGGGTTGTGGACAAAACAAGACATTCAAGAAAGTATTCTTTGACTTTGATCAATAATTTCACAATTTTCTGACATTTTATAGACCGAACAACTAATCAAAAAAAATAACTGACAGTCTAGATGGTCAGTTTTACCCGTAATGGCATTTTAGTATTGCCAAATACACTGATCTGAAGAATATAAAAGAGTAAATGGTTAAAACATGGAGAAGACAATCCATATGTGTGCTCGTCCTGGCTTTGTAAATCTAAAACAAAGTGTAAACACTATTCCACTCTTGTCCTGTGCATGTTCGTGCTCGAAGAATCTTTCGCCAGAATCACAAACTCCACCTTTAAATGTCCTAAAATGTTGACTCTTGGGTGCATTTGGTTTAGATCCTGAAATTGTAGCTAAAATGCAAGTACTAAAAGTTGTGCAAGTGGCAATCTATAGAAAAGCACTGGCGGAAATTCCAGTTGGCAAATGCAAGGCTGGAAGAAAGACAAGTCAGATGAGGACATCTGAGGTCATCTGTCTATTTAAAAAGACTTCTTGGGATAATCATTTCCATGACAACAGAGGTTTAAGAGCGAATATCAACAGTGAAAACTCCTTTCTTCACATCAGTGGGGGTTCGTCTCTCTGCTCTCCTCGATTTGAACGCACGTCCTCCGTGAATGCAGACGAGACACAACCCCCTTCAAACACGTGTTCTTTCTCCGCTCTGGATTACAGACCTCTCACTTTTCGTTCACACTTATCACACGCGCCGCTGTAACCAATGCCACGTCCGTGAATGTGTGACCCTGTGCTGAGACATGGTGAGAAAAAAAAAGGAATCATCAAAGTCAGGGGAATCACTCTGATCCACGGAAAAAGACGCCTATGATCAAGGAGGCTCCACCAGTTGTGCGTCCGCAAAGGCAAAAAGGTGATTCAGCATCTCTTCATTAGCTCTCTTGCTCACTGGCCCTGTGGCGAGGACTCAGAAGTCTGTGAGATGGGAGATAACTGTGGCGTATAATTGGGTACTTGCTAGTTCAAAGATAATAGGGATTTTATTTTACCAAGGCCTGCTCTAATTTGGCCCTCTAGTGCAGTCTAGTGCGCTCAGATGATGGCTACACCGTTAACAGGAAAAATCTGGTTTGGAGACATGAAAGGCCGTGAAGTGGGGGACTTTTTTTTTTTTTTTTTTTTGTCTTGTGGCTCAACAAAAATATTACCCACAGTTGAAAGTGTGTAGAGTGTGAAGGAGGTGGAAAGAAAAAGTCCTTTCCTGGACCACACAGACACACATACACACACTTATTCACACATACTGCTATGCCTCGCAATTCCACCAGGGGTCCCTGTGGTGTTACAAAGCGAGAAGGCCGGTGTGTGGGAAGAGCACATAAAACAACAACAACAGCAACAAAAAAGCCCTAAACACACCATTTTGACAGGTGCAGACAACAGTAAAAAGAAACACGGATCCCTTTTTTGTCTGCCACCTTTGATGTCAAGAGGCTTCAACCCGTGGATTCGAACAGCGTGTTGTGTTGTAGCGTTGACAGCTCCACTGCTGCGCTGACACCAGCCGCAGTGTCACCCTCCAAACGGTGGGGCGGAGGGGTGCTCCGGGTGCTCGTGGTTGCATGTTATTCCCCTAACGATGGCGTGTTAATTTGGCTTAACTGCGAGCAGCTAAGACTGCAGAGGCAGAGGTAATGTGCTCAGTCTGGGAAATGCACAAAACAGCCATGCAGGGGATTTAAGCGCACCAGATTCAAACATTCAAATCCCAACCTCTGGTCTTGGTTGGTGGAGAGGGTAAAGTGAGTCTTAATGCGATTGTCTCCTGGCTCTTATCTCCCCCCACCTCCTCCCGCGCCTCCAGAGCATCTCTCTCAGTCATTGTGGCTGCAGGACGAAGGGACGTCAGCAAAGATTCCCGTAGCTAAAGCAGACAGACTGGAAGCTGTGAAAGCGTGAAACACCACAGAGGAGTGGAAAAGCAGGATGGGAGTGAGAGAGAGAGGGACAGCATGCATTTCTGCATCTGTGTGCACAGGTATAGCATGAGAGGGAAAGCTGGTGCAGGTCTGTGTGGATGAAACAAGAAGTGCTATTCAAAGGAATCACACACATGGGAGAGAACAAACCATTCTTCACGTAGAATTGAAAACCTCCTCCACTGAGTGAGCAGAGCATCGTATTGCCCTTGTGCGCCGAAGATTACATAGATTACAGATCACTACATCTGCATGCAGTGCGTGCACCATCCATGTCGAGTTAATCTGCCAGCGTTTCCCATTCAGATCCAAACAATCAAGCTCTTGAGTAGGGAAGCCTTTCTTTTCTTTCATTTTTTTTTTTTTTTTGCTTTTAACAGCCTTGAATAAATTAAGCCCTGCAGCGAGCAGGAATAATTCTTCAGAGAGGGAAGAGACTGAGGTTTTCAGACTTATTTTTTGAGAAGGGCATTTGTAATCGTAACAGCACTGAAGACACATATAGCTTTAATGTTTTGTGGTTGGGATGGGAAGCAATTTGGGAGGCGGGCAATTAAAGACAAATAATGCAACACAGTAAGAGCACACTTTTCAAGTTACTGATAATGCATAAGCGAGTTTGAGTTCTTTACAGAATGGCTTTTAAATGTACTTCTATATATTGACAAACGCACACCAACTGCTGCCTGGAAGATTGTGTCGGAAAAGCTCAATTAAAAACCTTAAAACATTCTTAACATTTAAAGTTAGCTCTTATATTTCAACTTTGTGATTGACAGAAAACTATCTCACCACAAAGTCCAAGTTTTTTTTTTAACATTTACGATCGTATCACAAGAGTGAAAAGTTCCTAAAACACTTCGGGAAAATGAAAATGGTAACTTCACTTCAGGGTAATGCACTCAATAAAGACAAAAATGTCAAGATTAAAACAACGCCAAAAAATGCTATATATTAATATTATTTTTCACTTTCAATGACACATTTCTTTTGATCTATAACAGTCCTGACCATAATTGCCAAAAGTTCATTCATTTACAGGATTTTGACCCTTTAAACACCAGTTTGTTTACTTTATTATATACTGTATTATTATGTTTTAAGCAGTGGAATATTGAAAAAATAAATTACGCTCAGGTCCTCAGGTGTATGAGGCTTAGTAAGCACAAATATGACGCCACAATCTATGGCCTTCACAGTCATCAGTGGTCAACCTAATTAAACACCTTTAGAAACTCATGGAGTGATATTTTGGATTCCACTTTCCACCAAACTCATTGAAACACCAAGCTAGACCTGCATGATTGTATTCAACTCAATTATGTGTACTAGTATTAAGACTGATTATTTGTCATGATAATTCATTAGTGTGTTTGTTGTGCTACATTCCTAGTAATATACAAATGCTTGCATCAACAGATTTGACCTTTATTCACAGTGGATCTCCATGTATCAATATAACCAAAGGGTCTCTACCGGTTTCTTGGTTATGCACTATATACACAGGAGTCTGCTTAGAGGCTGCATAAATACTCAGTCGGTCTTAACTATTGCCTTTATAGAGCTGTACACATGGACTATGCATGCATAAATCTGTGTTGTAGACGTGAGTGAAGGAGTCCACAGACTGGGTGAGAAAATGCAATTTACGTTATCCGAAATGTTGCAGAAACTCACGGAAAGGAAAACTAAATCCTGATCTTCATGTGCTCATCCTGCTACAGTTTATGTTGTTTTTTCAGCCGGTTGAACAAGTTAGACATTTGTTCTTGATCACATCAAGCGCCCCAAACACCTCCAAATAACAATGATGATCTGTTTCGAAGGACCAACTCTTCACCTTTTACTCCAGACATTTGACTGTTATTTTGTCTTGCTTCTCTCTGTGCATCACTCTTCCACTCTATACTGCAACTGCGACATCCAGGAAACATTTGCACAGGCTGCCAAAGTCAAGCCAAAACATCTTGATCGCTGTCTGGCAACAGGCCTTTGCGAAGTGCTTAATTAGATATGCAGTAGAGTTTCGTATGAGCAGAACATGTGGTTTAAACTTAAATATCGCAGTGCATCATGCATATTTAATCACGAGAGCCCAAAACTGTGACTGAGATTTGATTAATTGTGCAGCCTGAACCAAGTGAGAGGATGTCTTTTAGGGAAATTCTGTTCAGCAGAGGTCAAAGATGAGGAGGATCTATGCAAAAGAGGACTGAATCTCATCTTTTTGCTTTAATTCTTTCACCCATTTGTATAATCTCCTAAATATATAAAGATATAATCTAAAAGGTTTTCCTTCAATAATAAAAGCCTTTTTTTTTGCTTCAGACAAGATAAACAGGACGTGCTTTTAAGAGACAACCTCTTCACAAAATGTCTCTTCCATCATTTCTGCACTATGTGAATACTCCTCTTTTCTGCTTCTGTTCATTTTAAATCTTCCCCTCTCTGCTCCCTAATGAATTCTTTTCTTTAATGCAACTGTCTGGGCTCTACATAAAATAACTTGAAGATTGCCCTGTGGCTTGTGATCAGCAGGATAGCGGGAGATTTATCTGGATTGAGGAAAAAAGCCTCAAAATTGAATCAGCAGATAATTGTTGATGGTTAAGGGGCTTTCCCAGATTCAGCAGGGGCATCTGGGTGGCATGAAGCGATTCCTGGAAATAATTTCAACAGGCTGCGAATAAGGGTTTGATTTCTCATCTGCTCCTGCGACAACATCCAGGCAGCGAAGGGTTACTGCAGTGACAGAGCCCTGTAATTGCGGCGGCTGGGTACCCACTCACAGCGGTGTTGCCAGATGTGGCGCTTTAATTGTCTCTCTGTTCAGCATTCACTTTGTTTTGCTTATTACAGCCCAAGCCTCTCCAATCAAGCATTTTAAGGCAGCTATTGACTGTGCTTGTTCAGTCGTCATTTAGCTACGTCCCCCCTCATGTCTGGTCAATCTCCTGCTATTCATACTTCTACCTCACCGTTGTTAAGCAGGCAAACTACCCCCGCTGTTCCCCCCTAATTAATAGCACATATCAAGAGACACAATGCGATGTTTACACTGTTTTCCTGAACTTTAGAATCATGTTAACATGTGGCAATCATGACGGGGAATGCTCAATGATGTGTTGTGACATTACAATTTTCTCTGCTACTTTTCCACAGAGGACGAGGCATGTCTGGGAAATTAAATAAGGTAATACTGTTGAATATTGCAGGGGCAATGGGAAACAAACAGGCTCAGGGTTGGGTTAATAACAAGTCCAACGTGAGCCTTGTGGAACACAGCATGACATTTGCAAAGATCAGCACCCACCCTCTGCATTGATGTTCTCATAATGCAACGTTATTCAGCACAAAAGCGGCACCTATTACGGCTGCCGCATCCAGCAAAGAATCATTACCAATGTTAAACCTCGTCTTGCTTATAATCTCGTGTGGAGAAGTCACAGTCGAATTCTCCTAATGAAAAGCTCATTAGAAATTAATGGAACACTTAAAGGGTACTTCACAAAACATTAGAGAAATGCCATGTTTGAATGGGTGGAAACTAGGTTGTAGCACAATTAGAAAAGCATCAGATGATGACGGCAGTTGCCATGTCAACTTTGAAGCAGCTGCTATTTTTTGCTAACGGTTACACGAGGCACACGTGTGGAGCATATTGAGGCTTGATTGCTTTTGTTTTTTCCAATTGTTTGCATCAGTTCTTGCTGTTTCCTGAACGGCACCATTTTCCAGTTCATCCGTCTTTGCTGCTGATCCAAATACATGTCCTCAGACACATGAAAAACATCTCCCGTCTTCAAAGGGCCCTGTCATTTGTAATGATACAGCAAGAAAGAAGAAAGTTTGTTGAAATCCCTGTCTTCCTCTTGCCCGTCCTGATTCTTAGTCTGAAATGCTGATGCTGCCGTTAGCTGAGAAGTGAAAAAAGAAAGAAAGAAACAAAGAAAAAAAAAGGTTCCCTGATTGTGAGAAAGCAGGGATCGGATACCAACAAGAGCTGAACATTGGCTGGGCTTTGGTATAGAGCTATGCAGGCAGAGGAGGGACTCCGGCCGGGCTTACCGAAGAACGACAAAGCTGTCTGGAGAATCCCAAAGTGCCACCGTGTAGTTTAGCTACTGATAGAGGGCCAGAAAGGTGGAGAAAATGAAAAATATGGTGGGGAGGAAAGAGACAGATGCACAATGACAAAGTGAAAGAGACCGATGGTGCTAAATAGTTGGTTCGTCGAGGTCTTGCTGGGTCACCTTTGAAGCGCGCCCACACCCTGAACAGTCCCAATTCCTTGCTGAAGCTTCCTGTGGTTAGATGCTCAGCTTGGGCCCACTTCAGCAATGCTTTCAATGAATTTCTTTCTTAACTATTGTCCAGAGGATTTGAAGTGTTTTACGTCTCCAGACGCCGCGAGCCTTCTTGTACTTTTCCACCAGTGTGCCACATGACTGCAAATACAAATCCTGGTTAAAAAAAAAAAAGGGTTTCTGCTCACAAAATCTCAGCCTCGATCCAGTCTTGCTTATGTACGCTCGCATTTGCTTGTTAATGATGAAATGTTATGACTCATGGCGGTTGCATGGCTGACTTTCAGGAGCTGCGGAATCTATCAAGTACTATTTCGAGCCCCAGTCGAGCTCATTCCTGACAAATTACAGCAGTGTAGAACTGTGTTACTCACACCTACACACGCAAGTCAATGGCACTCCCAGGGAAAGCAGTCACTTCACCCACCAAACCTCAGCTCAAGTTTCTGATGCTGTGGAGGCAGAGACATTGTGGAAGAGCAGCTATTATGCGGGGATAAGATTTAACAAGCAGAAAATGTTCATGGTCATATGAAAATGAGAAATATCCGATGCAGGATGCTATGGATTCAACTGAAAGAATGTGTAAAGAGGCCCCAAAAGAGGAATGGATACGGTTTTTATGCCCTTTTTTGATTGAGTAAACAATAGAATGATAACAGAAGTGGAAGGAGAGACTGTGAGAGAACAAAGTGCAACAAAAGTCCTGAGATGTTGCTGTGTATGGCGGGTTTCTGATCTCCTGAAGCTACAGAGATGTCCTACAAACAGTCCGACAAGCAATGGTCGATGGATATTTATGATCTTTAACGTATGTCTGTGAATCCTTCCCACATCATGACGAATATTCCTTGAAGTCTGGCACAAAGAGCCCCATTTTCCAAGAAATTCTGTTCCTATAAAACAAAACTGCATTCTGATTTACTTTCTTGAAATAAACATACTTTCTCCTTTAAATGCAAGACCGTGACGTGTTAGGAAAGGACAAAAAAGAGCCACCAAATCTGCACAAAGTGGTAGGAATGGAGTCCATAATGGGCCTGAGGTTTGCATCCCATGCACAACTTTTACATTTTTGTTCAGTTTCGTCTTCAATTGTTTTTACATTTGACTTTCACTTGCTGTTTGGTCAGGTTTGGACACCAAAACTACCAAAAATATCCCGCTTTCATTGTTTTTTTTCACAACTATATTGGTCAGGTTTAGCCTCTAAAGAGACTTGGTTAGATTTAGGAAAATAGGTTCAGGTTTAACAACAAATATGACCCTTTCACAACATGTTTGAAGCTTTTCCACCATTTTTCAGGTTACCAGAGTGATGAGTCAGTGATTGGTTGGCTGACTAGGAGACATTAAATCATTAAATCAGTGCACCAAATGGTAAATAATCTGCACTTATACAGTGCTTTGCCAACCTAGACAACCTGCTCTACCACCTGAGCCACAGCTGCCTCTAAATGGCAATTTTTGTTTCCAAAAAAGTGCATAAATGGCAAAGACATTCTGATTTGACACGCATTCCGAAACTCATACGTGTTAGTAGTCCTATGCTGGTGGTAGATACATATTACACTTCTATGTGACTGAATGCCTTCCTCTAAAACTACAGGCAATAATCTGCTGCAATAGCACTGTCCACCCTCCTGGAAGGGGATTTTGCAGCAAGGTTGTGGGGATTTGCTTCCATCCAGCCACAATGGCATCAGTGAGGTCATGCACTGATGCTGGAAGATAAGACTTGGCTGGCAGCTGGAGTTGGAGTTCATCCCTAAGGTTTTGGATGGGGGTTGAGGTCAGAACTGTGGATGACTCAATCAACTCCAATCTTTAGAAAACATGTCTTTGTGCCACTCGGTCTTTGGATGTGTTTTATACGGTTTCCTACTGTTATTACACTGGAAAAGGCTAATGGAAATGGCAAAATTTTAAACAGAGAGGGAAAAAAAAACATCCTCAAGTTTGCAAATAGGCTTTGTGACTTTTTTCTTTGGTGCTTCATGGGAGATGGAAACATCTTTTCTGAACAAGACCCAACATAATGTGCATTGAACTCACTGAATGGCTGCTTCCGAGTTTCCGTGAAAGAATAATTAGAAATTTGCCCAATTAAAAACAACTCTCAGAGGGTGAGATGACCAAAGCTTTACTTCTTCTTCTTGGTTTTTCAGCGGCTGCTAAACCACATTTCAAAAGTTTGCCTTAAATTTTTTGACTATTCTATAAATATGCTGCTTTTTTGTATGCTAGAAGATTCCATTTTTGGCCATCATCCCTTTTATTGCTTGTCGCATGTTCAAAGGTACACCAAATTGGTTGCAGCAGAGTGGCCTTTGTCTCCTAAGCCATCAGTAAAAAGAATCTAGTCCCTAAATGGTCTAGTGGAGCAAACTCACCAGCAAAGCTCAAGACAGCTTACTGTGCTCAGTGAGTAAGAGAGGGAATGAGACAGAGAGAGAGAGGAAGAGTAGTGAGTGGAGAGTGAGGAAGCACTGCTATATCCATACCCTCTCCTGGGGAGTCCATGTAATGAAAACAGGACACAGCAGAGTGGTCGGGACTGTAGGTGATTTTCCCAGCGTTACAGGAGGCGCTGTGTTGGATATCTGCAGCGCACGTGAGCCGAATGAACAAGGAAGTCCGGGACAAGCGGCTTAACTGAGACGGCGACGTGGAGTGAATGAGTGGAGCGGGTTTGAACAAATCTGAAGGAAAAGCTGCTGTAACGTATCACCTCAAATCTAGCAGCAGAAGGATGTAGAGGGGAAAGAGGAGGAGGGACGAGTCGGTGTTGGTGTGATTTGGAAATCATTGCATCACATTTCTCCGGGGAGAGGTGGGAAAAGCAGAGAAGCGGGTTTACACGCCGGGACTGTGGTGTTCAAGGAGGAGGAACGCATGTACCGAGATGTTCAGTCGAAAATGCATGAGGAAATGAGATGTCGGCGCTCCATCGCAGTTTCCTTGAAATGTTCCACGCAGAAGCCAAAAGTGGAAAATCTGATTCTCTTTTTAAGCCTTTAAAGTCATGATTTCTTGTCGGGAACAGTTTCATGTACATTTTAAAGTATGTCGGCAGCTACAAGTGAAGATTTTCATTGTTAATTAAAGCCGCACTGGTTACTTTTTAATGTTTACAATTAAATGTTTTCTCTCAGCTCTATTTTTTAGATACCTTCAGCTCAATGCTTCAGTAGCAGCAGAGAACTCAGATGGTAAACAGGTTGTGAAATCAAACATGGAAAGACAAAAAATGATGCCAGATGAATCTCTCAAATACTTTTCTAACTGATTAATTATTCTAAAAAAATGTAAAAAAAGTACCTCTCATGCTATCAATTTGGATATTTGGCAGTAGAAGTTTGTACTTTTCCTCTTTTGCCTGAGTAATTGCTCAATCAACATATAATTTCAGCACTTTTTGAAACACAAAGTGCCATTTAGAGGCACATGTGCTCATAACTGGAGATTAAACTTAACATTTTCCTATAACATAAACAGCAAAATCCTTATTTCTCCATTTGATCTGAACTCATCAGCAGTCCATTTATCCATTTCTCCTTGTATTATTTTTTAATAATCTCTGTTCACCCTATTCATTTCCTCTCCTTTGTCTTCTTTCTCACCTTTCTTTCTTCTCTCTCATTGCCTTGCAGCGTGTCTTAGAAGAGTTGTGTGCATAAACAGGCTTCTATAATGAGTGCTGAATCAGGACGGGGACAATAGGACTGTGTTACAGGGAGGCCGAGAGGAACGAAAACACTGCAGGAAGGACGCTGAGGGAAAGGTTAAAGCTCTGGTGAGAGTCCTGCTGCTTTCTCCCTGTCCGTCATGTTCGCGGGAAAACACACTGGTGTTCTGGTGCACGGGCTTCATAATCGGACTAATTTGTTTCACCTATGCTGCCGTCTCTCACATTAGCATGAACATATGGGAGCAAATAAATGCATGTTCACAAGAGCATTCTGGAGCGAGTGGAGCTCTAAAACAATGCGTGTTCGATAAACACGCCATGACCAGTGTTTAAAAAAATCCTCCACAGATCCATCTGGGCGAAATTTCCATAAGATTGACACAAGCATCTGGGGACGACAAAATGTCAGCATGATAGGAAATATCTGCGGCGCAAAAAAAAAAAAAAAGGCGACAAGAATTGTCCCTGGAGGGGCGCTGACATGTCTGGTTGAACGGTGCATCTGCAAAATAAAAGGATTCTAATATTTTAAGGTCAGGAGGGTCATCGGGCCGTGATTGCTGAATGTCAGATCACCGTGGAATAAAATCAGTGTCTTGTAAGAGGCTACCTCGAGCGGGTAACCTTTGAGGCATACTCTCCAATGAACCGATGTATGGGAGATCACTCTGAATGCTAGTCATACAGAACAACCCCTCAGAGTCCATAGCTCACCCCCTGATTATTCAGACATACATCTCAACTCGTACTGTGGATAATCAAATTGATTTGCTCGTTCCCACCCACGACTCCATGCTGCAGTATATTTTCCTTATTAAGCGCTCTGGTGGCCTGACTTGTTGGGTTCGTGCTTCAAGGAGTGGACGCCGAGGTCAGAGACATGGTACGAGCTACATACGCAGACTATGAAATGAACCAATTAGCTTTTTTTCCCACCCAATTTTTAGAACACAGTAATTTCTTGGTAATGCTGTTTCATCAGACATTCCACACAGAAATGTGGTTTGGTCTTTACTGAGGGAAGCTGTGACTCCATTTAATTTAAAGCTCTTTTCTTATCAAGGCGAGCATCTCTGTAATCCAAAGCTGCTTCCTCTCTGATCCTTCCTGAGAATACACCAGCTCCTGACGACTGGAACCATGAATCCGTGGCGTCCCGACGTCTGCCGAGTTTGTATTCGCACACTGCCCAGGCCGCCTGCTTTATTATCCCCCGCTCTTCTCTTCTAAAGGTGACATTTGTCTAACTGTTCAATCCCTCGAACACGCAGCGCCGCAGTTTGGGACCTATTCGGCTTTATAGTCTCGCTTTACAGTAGGTGTGCCCAGAATTTAGAATTCAGATAAGAAATGGCACATCTTGGAACTGCTGGCCACTTAAACCCCCCTTGCCATCCATTTAATTAAAAACAATACAATAAATTACCAGCATGTGGGAGAGAGAGAGAGAAGAGGAAGGAACTGGAAGAGAGGTAAATTATGATCTTAAGCCGGAAAACATTTTAAAGCGGGGGTATCATGATGTGTGCATAAATTTAGGAGTGCAAGTGCTGAGCTGTCAATCATACGCTGCTGCCTGAACGTCGGGGGTTTAGGTCCATATTACATGGTGTATATCATGCTATAGAAATGCAAATATGCATGATGGATATGGAAAACATTTGTGAACATATATGTTCTGGCACAGCGAAGTGATACACAGAGACTAGTGGCTCTTTAGTGATAAATTATGAGATATAAGAAGCAAACATGGCAGGAAAATAATTACTGCAGTGCCAAAAATAAAGAGCAAACATTTTTCTCTTTTTTTTGGCAATTTTTACCCAACAGCACAGAGATCCACACTTGCCACCGAAAACCTTTTATCAGTGTTTGCAGCCACCGCGTTTCGCCACAAAAACAGACCGACAAACATCTGTTATAATCTGCCAACCAGCAGGCACATTTGAGCTTATTCGCTTCATCCACCGTCAGACTAGTGGCCTCTCTGCTGCCGAGACCTAAGCGGCGCTCTTATAATCCACCGTGCGATCAGCGCTCAGTAATAATCCACAAAATATCTCAAATACCGTATCCGTGGGATTTCCAATAAAATCAGAAGTGACACAACACGCGAGTTGCTGTTCGAGGACGTTTAATCACTTTAGATGACGATCTGAGGGTCAAAATAAATTATGTGTGAAGAACGAAGTTGTGTAAGTAAGACGAAGCGTATAAAGATTATTTGCTCAACTTAAAGGGGCACTGCATGAATTTTACCCATCCCAGTCGGGTTACAAGTCATTCCTGGACTCTGAAAATAGTCAAATAATGTCTTCTGTGGCTCTGGAGAAGCTTTATTAACTTGGGTAGATTCTAAAACAGACAAGCTTTCATGTTCAAAAGACATGGCATTTACCAGGAACTGAGGGATTGATGATATACGGTATTGTGTTGAATTATGGGAAGCTAGCTTAGTAGCTTGACCTTTACTATGGAATAAAAGTCAGGATATCTTGGCCTTTTGTTGCATCCATTAAACTTCCTCTCCAGTCAGTGATTTAACCCCTAAAAACTCATCTCCGTGTATCAAAGTGTAGGGTCCGAGCCCCTAAAAATACTCGAAAATGCGTGAAAATTTGCACACATATCAGGACTGGCGAAAAAATTTGATATTGTAGGGAAATCTCATACTGTAAATGTGAGGCAAAATGGCTCCATAGTGCCACTTGGAAAATTTCAAACATTTACTACAGCCAGTACGTCATCAAGATGCACAAAAATGTAATTGACATCCATGACCAAAACACAACAGGAAGTCGGCCATTTTGAATTTTGTATATTTTAAGTTATAACTTCAAAAAGGGTAAATCTGACAGAGCTCAAATTTTTCAAGCATGTACACCAGGCATGGGTGATCAAAAGCTACCAAAATGCTTGGCAAAAGTCTGAGGGCGTGGCAATGGTGGCTCGCGGAATTTCGATGTTCCGGCATGAAACAACAAATGCTGTATAACTAGCCTTTACATGCTCCAATCTGCCTGAAACTTTACATGTGTGATCACAGTCTGGCCTTCATCACATCCATAGGCCAAAATACACTCTCAGTCGCAGTGCCACCTAGCGGACATGCTTGGATTCGCTGACCAACACTGCTTGTAGCTTTAATTCGAAGTTTTTATTTGGTAATGTTACCACTTCCTGCCTTAAAATGACTTAGATGTAACTCTGCACTCATATTTCCACACAAAAAAATGCTAATTTATGAAGTCACAGCCTCTTCCTTCACCCACCATGTCTAACTCGCTGCAACTTGAGCACACCAGTTCACCAACAACACTGTAAACCTGCTATTCACTACCCAATGGAGCATTGCAATGTTGCGTTTCAAGGTGGAAATCCTCAGTCACATGTCTTCTGTCAAATAAAAAATACAGACATACAGACATGATAACGGCATAAAAACGAGATTTTCACTGGATGAGGGTCTTTAACTATTTAGGGATTACAGTTCCTCCATTTTCCCAGGCTCCAGAGTAATTTAGCAATGGACTGATAAACAGTTTCACGTCCAGTTGTGGTCTGTTTACTCATTACTTCTTGACAACTCCAGGAGATAAAAGATTTGGAGTTAATTCTGAGTGATAAATTTGCCTTCAGTAGCTGTTTATTGGAACTCTCAAGAAAGCAGAGCTGTCAGGGACATAGCAGTAACTTAAGAAGTGGCCAAATCAACAGTTTAAGAAGGAGGAGGGCACTAATGAAACCCCAGAAGTCTCATTATGAATCCATGTTTTTGAGACTCTCGGTTGGGAACTGGAGTTTCAAGGTGGAAATGCTCAGTCATGGCACCGACTGCTTATTTTGCCTATTATGTGTCTTAAAGCATATAAAAACACCATCTGGATGTTTTAATAGGATAAAAAAAAAACACAAACAAACAGTACAAGCCAGAAAATATCTCAGGAAAATATTAATCCCTGAGGTTAATGCAATATTTTTGCACTTTGCAGTAGCAGCTCCAATGTTTGGAACAGCCTCTCTCTTTTAATTATCCTCCACCACTGACATTTTCCCAAAAAAAAAAAAAAGAAAAATTAAATAAAAGGTTTTTAGCTGCACTAACTGCTCTTAATATTTCACTTTTTCTTTTTTGTGAAATTGGTCTTACAAGTTGCCGTCCTGTTTTGGCTGGGTGAACATTTTATTCAGTTTTATTTTCTTTTAACTTTATACTTTTACTATATTTTCCTGCTTTTTGTTGCTGCTTTTCTGGTAACATGCACAATACTTTGTATGCATTCAGGTTATTTTAAATGTGTTGTATGACTAAATCAGATTTGATTTTGTTCAACCCATTGAGATTAAGATAGTTTTCTTCCTTCACACATCGAAATTGCTTCATTTCAAGGTGAAATAATCTAATATTTACTAAAGAGTGTCTTTAAACATAGATTTTTGACACCTTATTTTGGAAAACATACCATTTTGAAGCCTGGTTTATCTTTTCTTGGGGCGAACAAAATGTCCAAACCCCTGAAAAATGTCTAATGTTCAAAAAGCTTCCTGATTTAGATCTGTAGTCAGAGAAGTAGAGTGCAATACTAAGCCCTGCATATAAACGAAAAGCAAGTCGACATGAGAATATGAGGTCAGTACTTCATGAGTCTTACGACAACAGCGAGTGTTTGTGCGCGGACTGGAAATGCTGAATCCGTGGGACAATGAGTGTGATGGAGTGTTTACATGATTACATTAGTCCGTTATTTGTCTACCCTGACTGCTAGACTCGTGTGCTTTATGTGTGCCTTTGTGCAGGTAGCAAAGAGGAGGGGCGGAGGCGGACATGAGCGGCATACTGATGACTTCCCAGCATGCGCAGATCAAATTACACAACCCGCTCTCTCTTTCTTTGCTCTTCGCTTGTCTTTCAGTCAATCTTGCCTGTTGCCCCGCCTTCACCCCGCTTCTCTCTCTGCAGGTAAACAACCACCTATTCCACTGAGCGATGCTGAGAATTCCTGATGACCTGAGCACATTACCTTGTCGATATGGTGCCGATCAGATGTAGTTTCTTCGACCTACACTCGCCGAAAAATACACTCAAAATACATTTCTATACATGTTTCCTGTGGACTAATGTATACTTCTGGAAACTTCTACAGCAAAACAAGGGAAATATTAAAGGAATGATCTCAAGAAACTTGGCAACATGCTGTTACATTTCATCTTGTTATCTCTGTACTGATAATAAACATGAAAACGCAGAGAGAATATGTAATCAAACCATGACTTTTTTAAAAACAAAATCACCCGATATGTTTTCAAAACTCAGCTTATTATAAGTCAAGAGGCTATTGCAAGTCATTTTTACTGTGTTCCGGCAGTTTTTATTTCAAAGCGTCCTTTTCCAGTTATTTCATTTTGACAACATGCTATATTATATCGCGTTGTTGAAAGGGGCCCTGGCAAAAGTGTGAGACCCCTCTGCTGCACCGAGACAGAAGGGGTATATACTTTACAGCCCTGCTGTTACTGCCACTGGCACAACTCACGTACATCACTTAGACAAATTGACTCCGGGTTGATATATATCAAAACTTTAAGAGAGTAAGATAAAGTAAGAAGAAAGGAGAGAGGGAGCTGAGCAAGACGAAGAGACCGAGGCCACAAAAGAAAACTGGAGTCAATCTATCTTGTAGAGATGCTGAGATGTTTCACTGGATAAATAGAAAATTCGACCTGTCGGTGGGACTGGATGAAAAGTCAGGGGATCAACGCAATCCATCCAGTAATTTTTGGGAAATTTAGTTTGAATTTGAGAGACCTAGAATCCCAACGACCAGTGCTGCTACAAAAAAAAAGGTTATATTGTTCCAAAAGAGAGGTGAAACAAGGAGGGTGAGGTAAAGAAACAGATCGATATAGACAGACAAAGAAACAGTCAGTGAGAAAAGAAAGAATCCATAAAACAGAGATTAGGCTTCCTTAACTGCTCTAATACAGAGTCTCTAATATTGCTTGCTCTGTAGTGACGTGCAGAGTGAAGGCAGAGTCCAATTGAGTCTCTTCCTGCACTGTAACCTGGGATACTGGGAGCTTATTTGGAATTGGTGCTGGGCACTGACAGATGAAATGTTGTCCTGAATGCTGATAGGCTCAGCGTGGGGCTGGACACCGGGTCTAGGTCAAACACTTTCAGAGGTGAAGCGCAGCAGGGTCGATTTACCCCGAGTTCAAGCGAGTGAACTGGAGACGGAGATGAGGTGAAGTCAGGAGGAAACCAAGTGTGTGCAGTTGTTCTAGTGGCTGCGCTGTGGGAATTTTTAGACATTGAGCGAGATACGCAGAGATGTGAGTCACCTCTACCATGAGTCACAACTTCAGGAGTCGATAGCATTGCGGGCTGCAGCTAACTTACTTTTGTCGATAATAAATCTGCTTGTTTTTGGTAAATCTCTGTATGTGGGGTTGACACATTGGTCAGGCGAATCATCAGATCTGATGTTCATCATTTTTTGATTACCAGTGTCATTTAAGGATGTCCTGATCAAGTTTTGTTTGCCCCCCTATTAGATCCAAGTCATTTAATATTTAGTATCTGCTGATATCTTTTTATACATTACACATAAAATATGTAGACTAGTTGCAGTACATGGCTGCACCACCAGATGGAGCCTCTTATTGTTCGATTCGATAGCAATCAGAGGAGGAGGGTACTTCAGGGTTCATGAGGGGGTGGTAAAGGGGCACTATCACAAAGACTTCTGTGAGGATTAATGACCTCTTGCAACAGCACATATACACAATACAGTTCTTTCTGTGTCTCAGGGGCATATTTAATGGTCATTATTGTGGCCTGCATCACTTCCCTGTAGCTTAGTCTGCAGTATCGGCATCTTTAATAGAGTATGCAGAATTTATATAATCAATTCATCACTTACTGATTGACAATGCTGCACATAGTAAGTTTTTCAACTTTACAACATGTACGATAATGGATGTAAACAAAGGATTGGATTTGAGTTTTTCAAGAAAATAAACTAATTTTAAACTAATTTTAAAACGTGCTACCTTGGCTTTCATACAACTACCTCTGTCTGGAGTCACCACTCTGTAAAAACGAGCAAGGTCCCACCTACAGCACCATCTGATTGGCTACATGTCAGGAGTGACAGCCAATCAAGACTGTAGGATAAATGTTGAAAAGCTTACATTACACACATAAACACATGTATTTCAATTTTGTGTTGAAGTTGGTGTTTTTCTACACTTTGGCTCTAAGAATTTCACTTTTACTGCAAATATATATCGGTTTCAACATAATGGCTCATCAGTTACCTAAACTATTGCTACAAAATGTCAGGAATTACTTAGAAATCACATTTTCTCAAGACCTCTCAGGTGACATCTTCCAACCACCATCTCCAATTCTCTCTCATTGAACCTGACACATGTTTTACTCAACTTTCAAAACCATTATTGATTCATTTTGTCTGTTGACTAACTGACTGATTCAGTAATAATTGCATGTGAAGGCTGCATTCATCTTTCATAAACATGTGAAATGACATCAATTATGACAAAACAAATGGAAAACAAGTAGCATACAAAAACTCCAAACATATAAAATATAGGTTATTAACTATTTGCACAATAGCAACAATAAGAATAACAACAAAAAACACAATAAGTTACTACACTGGCTCTGAACTCTAGCCATAGGATGTTACTATAAATTCCATTTGGGAGTACATTAGAAGATATCAAAAGGACAACATACAAGCAATGAAATGAAGAGGTTAAAGTAGCATTGTGAAGCTCTGAGCTGCATTGCTGTGAGGCCCGGGGATGGGGAGCGGGTGGCTGGGGGTTAATCTGAGGCTGGGTAGTGAGGCAGTAATGCCAGGGCTCATGGGGAATTACTGGGGAGATTTGGAGGAAATCTGCTGGCAGCAATTTCCCTGTCGCTTTTATTAGCCTAGATGTGCAATTTGCTGCTGGCTGCTTTTAATATGACAGGCTACATCTTGCTTGTGTTTTTACCCCCCCTCCTCTCCCTGTTTTCCCAACACACACACACACACACACACACACACACACACACACACACACACACACACACACACATGTTTGTACTTCTATCTTAGTGAGGACATCCATAGGCGTAATGCATTTCCTAGAGCCTTACCCTAACCTTAACCATCACAACTGATCGCCTAACCCTAATCCTTACCCTAACCCTAACCAAACCTCAATTCATACCTGTTCTCTAAAAACAAGTCTTCACCCTCAAACATGGCTGTTTCAAAGTGAGGACCGGCCAAAATGTCCTCACTTTGTAAAAATGTCCTCACTTTGATAGTTAAATGCAGAAAATGGTTCTCACAATGTAGCAAGTACAAGAACACACACACACACACACACACACACACACACACACAGGCTGGTGATTCAGGTTCAGTACAATCAGAAAAGAATGTATGTCACTGCATGTTTGTTATGCAACACAGAATGATACTGTACTTTCCCTCCTTAGGGCAGCTCCACATTTGCTTGCCCTCCTTGAGGAAAGGTGAAAGGTCGGCCAGCGGGATTAAATGCCTCCCTCAGGGGCACTTGAGCAGGGTGAATTCTTGAACATATGTCGTGCATTCAAAAGATGGTCTCCCTGTTTTGTTTCTAAGCCACCCTATTGCCACAAACACAGCCTGTTGGTGTGCATTTGCATGTGTGTGTGTGTGTGTGTGTGTGTGTGTGTGTGTGTGTGTGTGTGTGTTGATGAACCATATCTGTACCAACCCATATCCCCCCTTAGGACGGATACGCACATCAAAGCACCCTCCTAGTAACAAGCTGTACGTGCACCTGAGCACACATTGTCTATCTGCCTCTTACACGCACACACGGATTCTGTCCAGGCCTGTAGGCTCTTTTCCATTTAGAATGTAAAGGATAAAGAGGTGACCAATGCTGAACACAATGAGAAGAACAAAAGATGATTGTAAAGGATCACGGTCAAAATAGCGGTTAAAAAGGCAACAGATTTGCAGCAGGGTAACCAGGTGTCAATGTTTCTGAAATATGTAAGACCTGCTGACTTGCTCAAACATTACTTGGTAGGAAAGTCAATAATTTGAGAGAGAGAGGCACACTGGAGCTTAATTACTGAGTATTGTATCTTGCTGAGCCCTTCAAGTGAAGTTTGTTTCATTCAGAGCGAACCAAATCAGACCCGGAGCGCGGTGAATGATTAGTTAGCACTGAGCACATGTGCAGCATGTTTGTTCTGATTGCCGACATCGAAGACAGGCAGCTGTCCCGTACCTCCTCGTGTCTCATTAGACCAGGAGATAAACAACAATATTACACTTTTCTGCAAGATGCGAAAACCGGCGTCTTATTACGAAGGGAAGCTACACTGCGAGGAGCAACTGCAGGGAAGCCAAGAGGCTCAGCAGAACTTCAGGAATAATGTGCAGGAGCCGTGCCAAGACAAGTGGGAGTGAAGGTGGGAGGAAGAGGAGCTTATAGCGTTGCTGCATTTCAATCAACAGCGGCTTTGGATTTCTGATCCTGAGTTGGAGTCAGAGTGAGTAAGTTCGGATAGAAGGACGATGAGCAATGAAGATAACACACATGACAGCTTTAGGTGGATCATGTATTTGTATTCTCTATTGACCAGACATTCAGAAGCTACAAACTCTGAGCCTAAGTTGAAGTACAAGCTCTTAAGATGTGAGGTTATATTTGGTGAATTTTGTCAGAATAAAAGGATGCTTTGAAAACTGGCTGTTGTGTAAGTTCTATAACAGAGTCACTCAAGATGTGGTACATACAGTATTTCATGGCAGATACAATGCCTATAAAAAGCCTTCACCCCCTTTGAAATACTTTTCACTTTACTGCTTTTCAACACTAAATAATGGTCAATGTTGTTTGGTTTTTCTGAACTTCTGACAGACCACATTTGTTCCTCGAAAATGATGGTTCACCACAATTATTGCAGGTTTTAATAATGCATTGGACGGTTTTTCACCCAGTTTTAGTAGTTTCAGAAATCTATTTTGTTGTTTTCTTTGTTTGATGATTATTATATATAATTTAACATCCTTTCCATAACCACAGGATATGTCTTCCAACATGGTTGTTAAAGAAATGAGAAGCTCCTCACTGCATCAGCTAGGATTGAATAAGTTGTTGCGGTTGAACTATATTCGTCACGGCAGTAATTATCCAACGGAAGGATCCCTTGTATTTGCTTAGTTAAATCCAGGTGGCGACATTTTATTTGGCCAGGCATTGTACAATGTCTCACATTCCATCTGATCTGCACTCACATACGGTGTATCTCATCACATCATCAGAGTAACATCGTATCGTGTGGAAGGCGGCAGACAAAAGACACATCCATGGTTTGTCTGTCAGTCTCACGCTGTGTCTAGACAATAATTGGATTTTCAAAAAATTGTGGAGGAATAATGCGTGTCATTGCTGTGTTCCACCCATTTGCGCTCATTTTTTTCCTACATAAATTTCAATTTAATTATGCTATGATGACGACGGCAGCGGATACTGTAACCGCACAACTACTGCTCTTGGAGGAGGCAAAGTAACAATGTGAAAGTCTGTGTGTGTGAGCTGGCGATAGAGTCAAACCGGGGTGCCAAATGCATAACTGGCATCCAGCACTGGGCCTCAAGCAACAACATTCAGGCCTCAGTGCAGCAGCTCTGGACTGACTTCATATGGACCCTTCCACTGTCTCAGATGATATGTGTTTATGAGACTGCATTCATATTTACATGCATCGTGCCCAAGTCTGGGTGTTGATGACTTTCTGCTACTTTGTAGTGTTTCAAATATGTGCGACCAACACTCTAAATCGGAGGGAACCAATTAAGAGAGCGATGGGCGGTAAACACAATCAAAGGCAACATGTCAGCCAGTTGCACCCATCTTCAAGGCACAACTGGAAACTAAATACAAAATAGATAAAGTGTAATCTTCTGTGTTTATTTTTGCGATAGACAGAAGAAAACTTGTGATTACACTTCAAGAAGTACTGAGCTGGATTTGAACAGGCTGTAATTGCTGAAAAGGTGTTTCCCGCTGTGATGAATCTCGTATTTTTTTGGGTAGATTTCACAAACTGGCATTTGCTTCTGCACACTGTGAATGTTTAAGTGGAGACAAGCTGGATTCCAGGAGAGAAAAAAGCATACAATTGTGTGTGTGAGTGAAACTGAAAAATCATGTTTTGATTTTTAAGTACTATACCGAGGGAGATTCATTCAAAAAAAAAAAAAAAAAAAAATTAATAAGAGATTGTTTTGTTGCAATGAAGTAATACTATATTGCATCACTCTTGCAATACAGGAAAAAAAAAAGTATCAAATAGTACTTCTCATGATTCCCAAGGGAAACAAACGGTAAGAAAAATATCTGGTAGAATTGTGGCTCTGCCAATCCATATTTATATAATACAAACAGATTTGATTCTCAGTCAAGCAGATCCAGTTACTCACTGCCACTAATGGAAGGTGTTTTCTTATTCAGGAGTAAAGCCCCTGAGGGACAATGCACAGAAAACTGCCTGTCTGGCATTCCATGGTCAAAGTTTTGGAAAATGTGGTGTTAGACAAAAAACAGAGAATCAGAGAAAGGTGGCATACCTCGAGGGACAGAATTAATGAAGCAGGTAATGAATGAACCTGCCTCCTAAAACATCAGCTAGCACAGCTGGAGCATAATGGACTGCAAAAACAAATGAGTCACTTATCAGCTAAGCTGTGTCTCGCCCACCGGTGTTGTTGGCGTAAATACCAGAAACTATTAATGTCCTACTCATTATGAAAGAAGACAAGTAACTCTTTGATAAACAGAAGCAAAGGAACAGGGGATTATTAAAAGGTGTGCAGACCTTTTTTAAATGCAAATTGAAAACAACCTTTGCAGTGACGTTGTCAGAAAGGAGGTGCTGTTGTAGTTGCTTATGTGTCGGTCTGAATCTATTCCTTGCATGAGTTAATGTAGGTTTTATGTTTGTCGACACTCTCTTTAGCCAGAAGATTTCATTGTTGGGATTAAGGGATTAAATGGTATTAATTTGATATTGATGATGACTTGAGGGGATGTGTGAGATGTAGATTAGGATAATAGAAAGAAAAAGTGAAAATAAAAAACAAAGATATCCTCAACAACAGGACAAGCCGTCATAATCCGACTCAACGACAGTCTTTGTTAGACACTCCTTGCTTGGCAAATCTCGATGTATTTGCCGTACATGTAAATTAGTTGTCTCCAAACCAGAGCTGGATAATGCTGATATCACTAGAGTTGTTTTCTCAGACTTAAAGTGAGAGCCACAGAAGACATTTTACCACTGCTGTCACTGGCTGAAAATTAATTCCTGGGCTGATTACAACATCATGTACAGGATGGTAACAAAACACGCGGTGGATGTGTGTGAGTGTGTGCATAGCAGCAGCTTTTACAGCCGTCAGATTGAAGCCTTGGGTTCCCGACAGAAAGCAGGAAAAGTGAAAAAACAATAAACAGCTACAGAAAAACAGGTCGATTCATCACGGGTGAAATGGAGTGGCAGGTGGCCTCCCTATTAGCCTGGTCCTGTTGTCCTCTGGTGTCCTGCTGCCCACCTCCCGGCCCGATCTGGCTTACCAGTCTGTTCCCCTACTGGCCCCTGTTACGCCCCATCAAGCCGGGGAGCCACAGCCATGAGTCCGGGCCTCAAACACGCCTGACTGAAGGATATGTGTGTGTATGTGTATAGCTTTGGACCTTGAGGGCGTTTCCGCCTCTATCAACACAGCCCCCGCTGAGGGTGACACCTGCAAATAACAGTTTAATAGCTGAGTAATGTCTCTGGCCTCCTCCCCAGCTGTGAAGGGGCAGCCTGGTGGGCCATGAGGCAATTGAAAAGCCTTTTCTCTCTTTAGTGTATACATGCAGACAGGTCCATACACATGTGTACTTACACTGTATATTTTTTCATGTACACACACTCACATGCACACACATGCCAACGCGAGCTGATAAAACCGTCAGAAGGCTGTAAAACTAGGGCAGAAGTGCCAGCAGCCGGCCAGCAAATGGGCTTATACATCATATATCTTCATACTCCACCTGCTCCTGATGCTAATGTTTTCCTTCCATTACAGGTATGTGTGTCCGCTGGGGGAATGACTTTGCACAGCACAGTGCATTCTCACACTGTGCAATCTCTGCACACATAGCGGCTTTATTGTGGCAGCAAACATCAACATTTTCTTTTCTATTTTTGTCAAATTTAATCCATGCATATTGCGCAACAGGAACATTATAGATAAACGTTCAAGCCTGCGGTGAGTATTGATTCTCCAATCTGGTGAAGTATTTCTGCTCCTAGAGCCCCCTGATTATCCCCCCAATGAGCTCATCAAACAGTCTAAGTTTACTGTTCACGCATTCACGAGATGCTGGAGAGGATAAATATTTAAAAGATTTTCAATTGGCCACGGAGGCAGGCAAAACTAACTGAGGGAAGGTTTCTGATTTCTCTTCAGTTTTTCTTTGTGTGCATGGCTGCATCTCTGTCTCCAATGAAGCCAAATTCACAATAAGTATCTATATTTTTATCTGCGAGCACACAAAGTTTAAATTGCCCTTTCTGTCAGCCAGTGAAACTTTGCTGGAGAATTTCCAGTGTGTCCTGACAGACAGACCGAAATTCAAAAGGAATCTGGAACACCAAACGCTGCTTGGAAAATGGGGCATAAGTGAAGATGTTACAGAAAACATGCCAGGAGGCTGAGAGCAAGTAATGAAAGACTAAATTGCAAACACACACACACACACACACACACACACGAACACACTTAATAATCTCTAACAAGACAGTTCTTCATCTCTGCACTGATAAATGATTCTACAAAATAATGCTCAGGTTCTGTTCTCCACGACTGACAAAATGATTCATTCCACCAGATTTCCTCTTGGGCTTCTGTCTTTAAATAAATATAACACATTTGCCACCCCCTTACTGGATAAAATCTCTCATGTAATAGATATTCTACTTGACTGATCCGGTCTCTCTACCCTCACATAAATAGATAATGTGTGTAAATTTACTTTTCCTTCCCATTAACTCCAGTGATCTCGAGGTGACGATGCAGCAGCCAAAATCTTCCATTGTTTTTTTTTTAAACTCTCTATTCTCATGAAATTAGAACACCATTCACTGCCTTTTAAACCAAACATACTGTAATAAAAGTGTCACTGGAGGTGCCAACTCTTTCTACAGCTAAACAAAGACAGAAAGATGCTTATAAAGCTCAAAAGGAAGAGATCAATTATTGTTGAAAGTGGCCATACAAACTGTATTGGAGACCAAATAACCACTATGAAAAGATGGCTTTCTACTGCAGCATATTCTGGAGATGAATTTGAAGAAGCACAGTTACAGCCTCTACTAATAATTCTCATAATATTCTTTTTCTTTGTGGCCCCAGAGAAGATAAATCAACCAAAAAAGTGCTGTTAAGTGCTGTATAATTTGCAATTGGTCACTGGAATTAACTAGATTTTCCCCAGGAGGGATAACCTTATGATGGAGGCCAACAGTCACTAAAAAGTACAGTGAATGAATTGAAATCGGTCTGTTAAGACTTTCTAACTGCTTGTTTGATTTGTGCGAAGGGAGTCAGTCATTTTTTTTTCTTTGGTCTGGACCAGATTAACTCAACAGTGAACCCACTCTCTGTCCCACAGAGTCAAATACTGCCATTAAGTCAAAGCTGCTGGGGGGGGGGGGGGCTTTGCATCGATGCCACCTGGGTCAGTGTTCAACACCGACAGACGTATAAGGGTTTCAAAGAGCCTCATGAGGAGATTGGAGTGGTTGAGGCAAAGTAAATCGGAGGAATAACTTTCTGTCTTCTGTCGGACCATCATGTTTCGATTTTCTTTGTGAATTTTGTCTCAATTTCACTCTTCAGTTGAGTTGAGGCAACAAAAACAGCAGTTAGGGGTTGCTGAGAACTGCTTGGTTGGGTTAGCAGATTGAAAAAGTACCATAATAACACAGACTTTAATGCATTTGTGGTGTCTGTTGCTGTCCGAATTTGTTCTGGACTAAAATATTTGCCTAATTCTGATATTCATGGATTTTTATTGGGTCATTGAATTGTGTTGCATATTAAAAAATGACACTAAAAAGTATCCAGCACGATTAAATGTGACACCAAGGAGTTCTGAGAAAAGGAACTATATGTGATGAATTGGGACAGAAACTGGCCTGCTGGTGTAGTAGTTATCATAATGCTAGAGATGAATACATTGATGGATTCATCTTCATGTGATGCCTGCTTGCATATAACATAACATCCACTTCCTATGCATGGTAGGTTGTGAGGAATGACCCTGTGTGCTGACTGACCCATTACTAGATTTCTGCCCTGCCTCCCTCACATGTTGATCAATGAGGATTTATCCTGAAGTGCAGCATTGTGCTGAGGATTGATAATAATGACAATGTGACCCATCTTACTATATGCAATATAATGGGCTCTGTGGTATTTGCCTGAATAATTTGTGCCTTTTCAACCAGTCAAACTGACTTCACTGTGCAGACCAAAGCGAGAATGCCGGGTTCACCCATCTTTTGCTTAGCACATAAAGAATATCCATCAAGCAGCCTAATTATTTCTGACAGATGGATGGCAGGGTCACAGCAGATGCACCCACTTAGTACTAAAACCACCACTGCACCACTTGATCTTGATGTTCTTGTAATGTTAAAACCTCAGAGGAGCGAAATGAGACTGACAGCGGTGAATAATATGGGTGAGGGAAGAGGAGAGCAGATAACATTCTGACCGTGCAGACTAATTAGCGAGGAGAGAATGAGTAAACCGGAAAGGAAGATGAGGAATGAAATAGATTTGATAGCTAATCACAAAATCTTGTGATTTCCAGCAAGCGATAATTACCCCTCCGCAATTTCTCCAAGCTGCGCGTTGCTTCCAAACATCATGGTTTTAAAAAAAAAAGAAGCAAAAGACAGTTGGAGAAGCAGTGAGGAGAGGATTACTTTATATCTATGGCTGTCAGTAGGAGCTGAGTGGCATGCATCCTCCCTGCCTTTACCGGTCTGGTCAGTAAATCACTGTGTCTCTCTCTCTCTTTTTTTTTTGTGCCTCTCTTGCCTTCTGCTGAGGTCAGCTACGAGCAGTCCAGACGCAAGGAGGAGGCATCCATCACTTTTTTATACGTCCAAACCTTCTGCCGCTTAATGCAGCCTGAGATAGAGCAAAAGACAATCCAATCAGCCAGCTGAGATTCAATCCTGCCACATTCCTGTGATTCCGCTATTTTCGGACTCAAAAGTGCAGAGACTTGCAGAAAGGGGCTTTTAGGAGAAAAGAAAAAAAAAAAAGCAGAGATGAACGGCGGTGGCTGCATACCGCCTGGGCTGATGCATTTGGGATGGATGCAGGTAAGTTAAACACAACGTTTGTTGAGAGGGAAATAATTTCCCACGAGGCCGTCCCTTTAAAGAGACTGCAATTCAACATAAAAACACAAAATTGATGAGCACTCTCATCGTGTCACGTTAAAGAATTCCCCTCACATCAGGCTGGAACAAGATGGATTTGAAGCCATTTTGTAGAAACAGCCTCTCGAGACTAATAAGACTTTCTCTGAGACGTTCTAAGAGAATTAATGTCCACTGCATTGTCCCCGTCATTGTGTATCCCTTTAGATGTGTGTGCTTTGTCACAACAAGGAACACGAGTAAACAGATTATTCCTACTGGAAACAATGGGGGATGGCTGACATTATGCCCCAAAACTGAAAAGAGGCTATTAACCTCAGTTTGAGAAGCAGAAAAACAAGAGATAATCTACTGTGCCACCATTTTTAAACCATCAAATCTTCAGCCTGCATTTGGTTGCAAAACATACAGACTGATCCCTGAGATTGGGAAAAGATTTGGGAGGATCAGCCGGTCCAGGATCTACGGCTACAAACGCCAAACTACTCTTCTAAACAATTCCTGAATCACCTGCCTATAAAGTTGTTGCCAAGGTATTACTCAGGCTATAAAGGTTGTTGTCAAGGCAACCTTGCAGAGTTTGAATAATGCTACTGGTGCATGATTCACTGAAGGCTTTCCACAACTGTCAGACTGAACTGCTCTCGAGCTTCGATGAAAAATGGCCATTTTTTTCCTTTACTTTTTGGCTTCATATTAATATAGAGGGCATTACAAGGAGACAGGATGGTCAATAAAGCAGATATTGATTAGACACAGCTGTGAAACCAAACAACTTGATGGGGGGAATGAGGAAAAAAATGAATGGGGAAAAAAAAAAATCACACAAAACTGTTTCTCATGAGTCTACTGCTTACCAGCTTTTCATCTTCCATCATTCGATAATGAACTTTACATTTAGAGGGCGAATTTTGGATTTGCATGATAAATACTAGAAAAAAATAAATAATCATAATAATGGTTGTCTCACAAACTATAGACCTCTATGTAAACCCCGTATTGTTAATATATCATTAGCTATAATATTAAAACCACTAACAAGTGAGGCGTATGAAATTTATCAGCTTGCAATCTTCCTCTAGAACTGGGGTGTCAAACTCATTTTAGTTCAGGAGCCGCAGTCAGCCCGATTTGATATCAAGTGGGCCGGACCAGTAACATCGCAGCATAGTAATCGATAAATAATGACAACACTTAATTTTTCCCTTTGCTTCAGTGCCAAAAAAGTATGTTTGGAAAATGTTCACATTTCAAGAATTTAAAAACGAGACACAAAACGTCAAAAGCGAGACAGAAAATGACAAAAAAATGAAACAAAACAAAAAAACAGACAAAAAATTGACGAAAAAGTTACAAATTGACAAAAAAAATGGTGAAATAACAAAAATGAGACAAAAATTACACAAATGACACAAACGAGACAAAAAATGACAAAAACAAGAAACAAAATGACAAAAAACAGACAAAAAATACAAATGAGACAAAAAACGGAACGACAAAACGACTCAACAAATAAAGCAAAACAGAAAAGAATGACACAAGAGAAAAACACAAGTGAGACAAAAAGGAAGCACAAACCGACAAAACACAAGACAAACGACAAAAGCCAGATGAAAAAAACACAAAAAAACAACAAAAGCAAGGGAAAAATATTACAAAAATGAGACACAAAATGACAAAAGAACGATGAGCAATCTGGTATTTTACTTTATGATCGAAACAACTTGTCGTGGTGTAGAAATTATTTGAAATTTATCGTTATACAAATTTACAAAATGCAATCTCTGTAATTTTCACACTTTACAAAGATGTCATGCAGGCCGGATTGGACCCCCTGGAGGGCCAGTTTTGGTCAGTTTGACACCACTGGTCGAGAAGATCTTTGGTCCTGGCGTACACATGGATGTTTCTTTCACATGTACCACCCACCAGCACTGTCCAGACTGAACACAGCACTAATGGCAACACGAACATCAGATGAAGATGTTACTCTAACCTCCAAACTCAACAGATACCAACCCAAAGGAGGATCTTTAGGATCCACTGGAACAAGCAAAAATCCACAGATGCCCCACGCCACAACCCACAGGACACAAAGAATGGAAACCAGCAGAGGTCCTGTGTCCTTAGCCCAGTGGATCAGAGCTTTTCTGGTGGCAAAAACGGGATCTATAGAACATTTACATGTAGTTTTTGTGGCTGACTGGAGTATACAGCAGATATCCTCACTGAAATGCACTGTGCTCTCCTGGCTTATCTGTGACTCGTGAAATTTAGTATCTTCAGGGGAGAATATTAATTTCAAATAAAAGTAGGTTATGGAATAGATGATGATAAATGCCAATTGTCTGTAGGCATTATTTTACTCTTTTGTCTGTATGCAACCTCAGCAACCTCCACCGATAAGATTGTCTGTACGAGCTGAAGAGGAAAACCCGGGACGAAGCACTTGGTGCACCGCTCGCCGAGTGTGTTGCTTTGAGCGCAGCAATAACTGAAGGTGACTCAGACGAGCGTATTAGCATTTTTATTGACACAGGCCTTCTCTCGTCTTAACTACGGCGGCTGGACAGATACAGAACAATATTCAGGGAGGCTTTGATTAGAGAATCAACCGGAAACAATAAAAGTGAAGAGGACCAAAATAGGATTGTGCTCCTCAGTCGACTACTAAAAAAGATGTGAGAGGAAATGAGGATGTTTTTAAAGGCTGCTAAAGAGAACAGAGAGTTTGGCTGACTGTGTAGCAGTCAGAATGCTGTAGTTATACCAAAAATGCTACATTGCAAGTGTTACAGCTCTTCCTATTTATTGCAGCAACCTGTTGGTTTGTGGTAATTGTTGTGGGGTGGCAGCATGTGAAAAAGTGTCTGATGAATGAATCATTATGTTAGTCAGCAGTGGTTAGTAAGCAACATTTTAAACAGCATACAGCGTGGTTATCTAAGATCAACCTTTGCTGTTGCTCCTCTCACTGAATCACCGGGCATGCATCAGCTCTGACTTTCAGAGAGTGGGAGTCGAGCAGTGGAGTATTTGGGGGGTGATTCTGCATCCAAACCAACCGAGCCAACACTCAAACGTCGTTTTGGAAGCCCTTTCTCTTTCGGTGCTTTGTCTCTTCTTAAAAAATTTAATATGAGATACAAACTTTGCCTGTATGCGCTTGTTTGTATTCTGCCGCAAGGACATATTAAGATTCAAATCATGTCTGCCTCCCATCTTGATAAATGGAAAGAGTCTGCAAAAACTTCCCTAAATGGCCCTCTGGCATGGCTGGGGAATAAATTGAGCTAATCAAGGGTGGCCTCACAATCACCGCATCCACAAAGTAATCAAAGAGTTGAAAAGGAAACACACTGTGCATGTAGATGCAGGGGTGTGTGTGCGGATGTGTGTCAGAGTCAGTTTCAGGATATCTCCTTGTCTGGGCACTAAAAGCCACTTTGGAGCGTTGTGGCTATAATTGGCGCTTTTCCTCCATTCATTGTACACGTGCGTTGTCACGGCGCACGCAAAAAGCCTTTCTGTAACAGCTGCATGGAGGCAGCGAGCACGACGCCAAGTGTCTACATTAATAGCCACCTCATTCAGTTGACACCCGCTAAGGGCGACCCCAGGAGAAATGTGGATGTACGCACCCTCGGAGAAGATGCATGGCAAACTAAATGTTGACACTCAATAAAAACGAGCTCTTCTGCTCAAATGGCTTCTTTATGTCAGGATCCAAACCTCAGTGGATGCAAACAAATGACTGAGAGGGGCGATGACTTTGCAAAGTCACAGTTAGCTTAACCATCCCACCTCCCCACCCTCCTTCCCCCATACGGTTTACTCTGTTCAAAATGAAACAAGGCCAAACAACAATCTATTCCTGTGGGCCTGATGACCGTGGAACAAATCCTGGGACGGGGGGCAAAAACAGCGCACCTGGTTTCCTTGCTAATGGGCATGCTCGGACTCCCTCCAAAAAGTGTTTCCTGCAGCCAATTTAGTCACTGGCGAGGATATTCTCAGAGGTGGCAATCGTAGCAGGGAAAACAGCGTGTGTGTGTGTTTGTTTGCCCGGTTTTCCCCCTGTGGAGATGAAGCTGAAGCGTGATGGATAACCACTCGGCCAAGCCGCTGTTCTTTTCTGCAAGCCCGGGTCCGGTCCCAGGGGTGTGGCTGCATAAAACTAGGCTGGGAAGGCAAATTCTACACAAATTTAACTCTCTCATCTCATCCATTCTGAGCTCACAGGTCTGAGTGGTGTTTTAGGACGGATGATGAATGTTCTGCCAACCCAGAGTTGACTTTATCTTCAGGCGGCTAACTTTTAACATCTCTTGATGGTGTTTAAATGCCACATATTAGCCTCGTGTTGGTCACTATGGTAATCTTCAGTGCTTATGCTTGCTGTCTCCAAAACAGTTCTTTTCCTAATGAGCACAAAGAGCAACAGCCTGAAGCTAAAACACTTTGCAAAGGTGCATCTGGTCTGAATACACATGAGGAAATATTAAAACTGCAAGCAGACATTTTTCTCATAACCAGACACAAGATTCTTCATCATCATTCAGGGGTTAGGGTGCTAGCTTGTGTCAGCATTACAATTTTGCACACACACACTCCAACGCATTCCAGTGCCCTTACTTATCACCAATGTTAAGCATCAACTAAATATGTAAGTCACCTTCTCAACTGTCATCAAAAAACAATCAGTTCCACTAAACCAACAGGCAGTGCTCAGCTGCCGCATAATGAAAATGTGACATTGAAGTCCGATATGGGAAAAGTCACAGAAAAACCGAACCAAATCATACAGTCTAAAAGGAAGGACAAATGCAAATCTGTGATTTGAAATGGAAAGTATGTTTCACCTACAACCTCGGCCGACTCAAGTTTCACTTGCTGAACAAAGACAAATGTTTAACAGCTTTCCTGTAACCGCTCTTCCTCAAACACTTCCAGCATCCCAGCAGGGGATCTTCCGATTCTGTGCTACCAAAAGGCCCAAATGTGAAACGCAAGGACACAAATCTCTGCAGGTAGCTCAGAAAAACTTCCTGTCCTTCTTGTGTCTTGTCGGTGTGTAGAAACAGGCGCTGGTGAGCAGTACATTGGTGCAATGACCTGATGATGGGAACATTACAGTAGGGACGGAGAGGAGCTTCCTCAAATGGCAATGCACTATAATCCCTCTGTTTGTAACAACAAGAGTGTTTATCAAGACTGTGTCAGAGCTGAAACAAACTCTCCCACTCTGAGTAAAGTGCTCTTGTACGAGGCCTGCTGAATGGAGGGAAGTGAACCGAGGGAAATAGACTTGCATGTGGAAAGGAATTACACAGATATCCTTCTGGATATCCACTGTTCAGAGGGCAACCAAATCTATGTTGGGATTAAACGCGATGTACCTTCACAAATCTCCTCTGAATGCGGCAGTCGTCCTGATACGTTCTCTTTTTATTTTTTTAGTACAGTTGAATTTGATTCTTTGCAGTGTGCATATTTAGGGCACAATACATTGAGTGGTCAGTGGCAGGCAACCCAATTACACTGTGAAGCAATGTGATGCCTTTGATTTCCAATAAATAACAAATAGACAGTGATCGGTACTGCACAAACGCACATGCACACATACCTACAAATCACTGACCACGTTTTGATTGTTCCTCGCCGCTGCTCCCTCCCTTTGCTTCATTGCTCCTTCACCGACACTAGGAGCATCTTATCTCCTTCGACCCATACCTCCCTTGCTCACACACCGCTGCCTCTCCTGTTAAGAGGCGGGACCACTGTGAGTGAACAGGTCCTTCCTCTGCGCGGTGCTGATAGAGCCTTAATCTGAAGACTGATGCTCGGGAAGAGGCTGATTAAAGGGGGGGACCGATGAGAAAGAAGCAGGGCCTTATCACAGCGAGTGAAAGCATCTCAACTCTCCGGGCTAATTGGCCGGGGAGCGAGTGGCCAGCTGCTGGGCAGAGATTGGGTCACCTGATGGCTCTCCTTTCACACTGTCGCCGGGTGTACTTTTACGCACTCTCTCCCTTGAGTTTGCTCCTGTTTAGTGAACTCGACCTTGTGATCCGTTGAGTTCTTTGAAAGCCAGGCAGCCCCCACCTTTTCATCCCAGAAACACATGAACAGCCCGTGTAATTTTGTGAAAACCCGACCAGGGGAGGGATTGCAGTCTCAGAGCTACAAGACTAGGTAAAAGGATTAATTGAGCTTAACAATAGGGGGCTGGCGAATCACTCACGGGATCTCTGATACAAATGCCTTGTTTACAAAGGAACATTTCCTCATGACACCCCCTTGATATTTGCGCAAAATTGCTGAGACAATTCATCCGCTAAAATGTGTCCAAACCTTCAGGCCTCATGACAGTGTGGGGTTTGGACAACAAATAGGGCGAGAAATTAATTACTTTTTTTCTTTTTTCTCATGTCTGAGCTCTATGTGTTGCATCCTATACCAAGCAAGGCCTTTACGGAGGAGGAAATACTCAAGCCTTCACTTGAATAGAACATGAAACAGGTGATTTCATTTCATTTATGTCAGATATGTACCTGTCACTCTGGCCTCAAAGGAAAGGTTGCATTTGCACAGAAGTTTTGTTTAAATAACATGTAACCTACCTCGACCAATTGGATATATAAATTAGTATTTATGGTAATTGGACTTTCCTTTTTCCTTAATCTATGTAAATTTCCCTGAGATATGGGAAAGGACAGGCAGAACACTTCTTACAATCTCTCCAACCTCTTGTACTTTACATTGTTACTTTCTGGCAGCTCATGTATAATTAGGCCTTAAGAGGAGCGTATTGGACATAAAATGAAATAGCTAAAACCTCAAATGAGGCGAGGAGCTCTGTTCTACATGTTACCAGTACAAGACGTCTGTTGGATGAATCCTGGTCCCTTGTCATCGACCCCCTCCTCCCCTACTCTTCCAAACTGCTTGCATTAGCATAAAAGTCTTGTCAGACAGCGTGCGGGATTCAGCAGAAGTGTGACTGGAGAAAGAGAAGGCTTTCCACCCCCCCACATCACCAGAAAAAAAAAAAAAGAAGAGTGCTAGACTTGCATCAGGTTTGGAGGAGGGAAAAACTCATTTCCCCAACCCAGATCTGCACCACAAGCAGAACGGATGCGAAGCCCCTTAAACGTGCCAAGTTCAAGCCCATTTCAATATTCGCTCTTCAGCAAATCTAATACCTGTGACATTAAAATAAAGCTGCTTTCGCTGGATTTGTGCTCCAGTCCTCCCTGATAAGATCAACAGGGCACGGCAACACTTGAATACTGACAAAGAAAAACTGGCTGTGAGTGCACTTCAAATCCACATGAAAGTGAGACCAGACACCCGGTCCCCTTGAACACACAATTTGGAGCATAAAATCCTGGTAAATGTCTTGAACAGAGAACTGATTACTGAGGTTTTGTGCCACGAGAGGTAAAATAAAACACTTGTCAGCTGTTCTGCAAAACAGGAAGACGCAGAAATACGGTCGCATTAGTATGAACCCAACATCTCAGGAATCACGAGTGCCATATGAGAATCCCGAAGGAACGAAGCTACACGCCATGCATCCAATAAAGGCCGGATCACATTGTGCTACAGAGGCTTACAATAAGTGATGTCTTGCGTCATGCTCAGTATGAGACTTTTTAATAACTCGTGCGTCGTTTTTCTGTGAGTGCTTTACATGATAATTGCAAAGTTAGAGAATTTTCCAAGTTGACATATTTTAAGTCGAAGCACGCCAATTCCCTGATCGCAGTTGAAAAGTGCAAATCAGCAGGAAATCCAGGAAAAAAAGCGATCAAAAGATGAAACTGTCAGAGTTCTCAGATTTAACAACTACTGTATGTACCTCTCTTTCACTAAACCTGAGTGATAGCTCGTGAATAAAAAACAGTGAGGATACCCGTGGAGGTTTATGTGGCCGTTTTGTAAGCACCGAAGCACTCCACATCCCACCGTTTCCACACCGCACTGACAACTGAACGGCGCATTTTTACTCACTGTGCCTGGCTGCAGAACTGCCTTTATGGTGAGGATAATTGAGTCTATAAAGAGAAATGCATCACCTGAAAAGCAGCACAACAATTCATTACCTGCCCGCTGTGTACTTTTCCATAAATTCCCACATAAAGATGTTTGTTATTAACTCAGGAGTTTGTTGGTGAATCATGAAGACAAAGACAGTTTAATAATGTCATTTTGGCTTTTGTAACTCCAGCACAGTAGATTTGACTCAAGTGTAGACTTCCAGCTTTGATTTAAGGAGGGCATAACAAACGTATTGCCTTGAAGCTGCTTTCCAGTTAATTTCACCTCTAAGAACTAATTTTTGTGTATAACACATACATAATCGGACTTTATTTCCATTAAAATAATCCCACCATGTCTTTAAATGGCTTAGATATAGATCTTCCCGCTATAATGTGTGGATCTATGCTCACTAGTTAGCCTATGACTCTACCCAGAAACAGCAAAGCTACTCTATGTAACACAATGGCAAGTTGCAATATGGGAGTTACCCAGCCATGTTTGAAGTGGAAACCAATTCTGAACAATGATAATGATGTCGAAAACCTCATATGATGCAATTCCAAGGTGAAAATGCTGCTTATTTCGCTGCATTTAAAAAATACACCATATGGACATGAAACGTGATAAAGAAAGAATGCACTAGAGAGCTCAGCAACATCAAACAGCCTGGAAGACCACAGAAGCCAAACTAAAGTGGATGATTGTGGAATTATTTTCCTAGTGAAGAAAAACTCCTTCACAACATCTAGCCAAGTGAAGAACACTCTTGAGGAGGTAGCAATCCCAAAGTCTACAATCAACAGACACTTTCATGAATGCAAATACAGAGAGGTGACCTCGGCATGCACCACTGGTAACACTTAAGAACAGAAAGACCAGATTTAACCTTGCTAGAAGACATTATAAAAAGCCTGTCAAGCTGTGAAACAAGATGAAACCGAGATAATCTGTGAAACATAGTCGATGGTGTAATGATATGGACATGTATGACTGCCAATTGAACTTGAAGATGTGACCGCTGATAGAAGCATGAATCTGAAGTGTACAGAGCTGCCTTATACTTTCTGTTCAGATTCCTTCAGTGCTTCACAGTACAGATGGACAATGACCCAGAACACACACAGCAAAGGCAATCCAAGCATTTTGTAAGAAAAAGTAATGGATTGCGCTTAAATGGTCAAGTCAGTCGTCTGATCTCAACCCAACTGAGCATGTTTTCCACTCTCTGAAGACAAAACTGTGGGCAACTGAAAGCGGCTGCACTCAAGGCCAGGCAATACATCTCATGGGAGGGAGACGCTTAACATTTGGTGAGGTCCACGGATCCCCAGATTTCAGGCAGTCACTAGCTGCAAAGGATTTGCATCCAAGTATTAAAAATAATCCTCATATTGATATTTATGTGAGTTTTATCAATTACATTTGAGCCTTTACTACAATATTTTGGTGAAACCCACTGAATTTGAAGGCAACATTTTGAAAACTGTGCTCAAATACCTATGGGAATGACTGTATCCGTAAGTGAAACAAGCATTAAATTATTCCTCAAGAACACATTCAAAAACAACACAGGTACAATTAAAGAAAACCAATAATACTGGATCCCTTAAAGCCCTGAAGCTTTACTTGAAGTGAATAAAATGCACTAGTTGAAATGTCTCTCTAAACTCAGGTGTTAAAACTTTTTCTACCCCGAGGCACATTTAATCACTACACCAGGAGGGTCGTAATGTCTGTCATCGCAGGTAAAAGGTTGCTGCTGGATTAAACTTTCTTATCTTCAAAATGTCACCTTTCTCCTGATTGGAGTAAAGAGAAAGAAGGGGAAAAAAATGCAAAGTAGATATGTAATGAGTTCATTTGCTACAGGCCACATTGTTTCGGGGGACCCTCCGGTTAGAAGACATCCTATACCGCTAAGAGGTACGTATTGGCATTTCTAAAGCTGTAGTGGTCATGGTAACTGAGCAGTAGAGAGCTTTAAACAGAGGAACAACGGCTTTAAACTGTTTGCTAATGAGCTAACTGAGAACTAAGAGGTTGAAGAAGAACATATGTGCTGTTTCATGATATGAAAGACTTTATAAGCAAGTCTTGCCACTTGGCAAACATCTTGGTAAAACACCTCTGGGCAGTAAATTCGAGCGCAAAGGATTAAAGGATTGGGGAGAAACCTATAATCGTATTTTTAATGATCATTGGTAGATAAAAACTGCATGTATAGAGTCACTAGTTCAATCTGATTGGCTGACTTTGCTCCAAAATAAGGTCTAAAAGGTGTTTTTTCCCCCCCACCTGAAGGTTACATCTACTACTCATGTGCACAGTTTCTTGAGTCAATTGGCTAGATGTCTTTTTTTTGTCATAGAACAGCCTATGTTTTTCCTTTTTATTTGCAGGACTCTCCCATTCAGTATTTTTAAATTGGCAAGTCTTGATCTTATAACATTTCTGATACACTGAGTGCTGCAATGATTTATCTCTTTTTATAGACAGTCTGACTGGTGGCACCTGCAGCTACAAGCCAGTAACTTCACTCATGCACAGGAAGCTTTTATAGACTAGAGTAAGCTCCTATATCTGAAATTTGGGAATTTCCTTCCAGACATGAAACTTGAGACCAGTGAAGTGCACATGCTTTTTGATTTCAGTACAGATCCATACTGCTGGTGCCCTAAATCAGACATTTTTGTGAACTCTACAAGAAAATATCTTTCCTGCAATTCACAAGCTTCTTATATCCTTCATTATCAAATCAAATGAATCTTTATTGTCATCTTATTCGATGAGATAACGTTTCTCCAGTAGACCAGGTTAGCAGTTTAGTAAAGCTTTAGTTTTGATTTGATTTGATTTTAGATGCTGGTGTTCATAGAGGTCTAGATGTTGGTGTTCATTTGATACAACCGGCTCATACTATTCAGGTTCCTTCTTCTCAGAAAGAAGAAAGATAAGCAAGAAACAATCACATATCAGAGCGTGAGTGTTTGGAAATGACTTCATGACAACTCTGTGTTGAATGTTGGCCTCGGTCTGCTGATCTACCAGGACATTAAATGATGGTTTACACGGCAGAGAGCAGAAGAACCATCCCCGGTCAAATGAGGGCATTTTGCAAGAAGATGAAAGCAAGAACTACAGCGGCAGAGACACTAAAGGAGACAGACATTAAGAATTAGAGGTACACAGAAGCTGAACAGACAGAAAGAGAGAGGAGGGGGGAGAGATGTTTTGTGCGGCGTAAATCACTGGGCCTGAAGCATGGTGCCAGGCTGGCCAAACAGCTGCTTGGTATGCAGTGTGTAAAGCCTGTTCTCTATCGGAGCTGACATCCCGGGCAGAGGAATTATGATGAGAGATGATTGTATCATGACTGTAATTGTAAATGTAAATCCTGCAGCGCGGCCACCCTCTTTTTGTGCATAACGATGAGTTGCCCAAACAAAATTTACATTCCACTTCATATCGTGCGGCGACTGCATTACTTTGACAAACAATAACCATTGACAAATGAATAACATAAAAGAAGATGATTAACTCCAGAAAAGCAATCTGGGCAGATAATTTACGCTCTGCTCATGTGCTGAAGCTTCCCCAGGCGGCACTTGTTTTTTTTCCTGCATGTGTATGGCTATGGCAGCGGAGATTTATTTTGTGCATAGTTAGTGTGCATGTGTAGCAACACGTTCGCTTGTTATCGCCATTTAAACACGTCCGGCCTCAGATTAACTTCTAATATCCAACTTTTAGTCGGGCTAAAAACGACCAAAACACCACATGCGTGATAAAACAGCTGCTGATTCCTCTCATTATCTAAAAAACAACAAATATGTTCCACAGTAATTACAGCAGTGTAATCACTAGTCTACTGTGATTATACAGATACACAGGCAGAATAGAAGGTGTGGTTTATCCCCTTCTGCATAGGACTCCAGAGGAATCCATCTCATGCAGGCCGGCAAGGAGACTCAACGTAGCATTGATACAACAACCACAATTAGCATACACAAATAGCTGTGTGCTGCTGCTCATTTTTCATCAACCAAAGAGGTAAACGAGCTAACAAAGTTGGCCTAAATTAGCCTAATTATAAAAACTAATTGATTGTCCTCTCTTCATTGTGCTGTTTCCGTCTGTGGAGGATTGTCTATCGTGATGCAAGGGGACAGTTAAGTGAAAGATATCTTCTGACAGCAACCAGTAAAGTCATTTATGTTTCCCACGGCACTGAAAAATTACAAATGAAACTCTCAATGGTAACATTTCTTGGCAGAAACACATGTCTGCCTGAGCAATTACTATCGGTGAATTTCACTGGCAGCATTTTTTATCAAAAAATAAACTTTGTCATTGACGACAAATTGTGCTACGAGAATCACAAACCAAGTTAAATAGTAGATTTTGCTACAAAAAAAACAGAAACTGAGTCTGGCGCTCCTACATATTGCATATTCACTCCAGTTAATTCATGGAGATCGTTTTGATTTGTTCTGCCACTCGGCCATATGAAATTGCACACAAATTATGTTTATAAAATAATGCTATGGTTGTTAATGGTGGTTTTGTTCCTCTGTGGTGTCCTAATATTTGTGTTTGAACAGGCCTATTACATAATGGCTGAGCTGAACATGTACCGTAAATTGCGGAGCAGCTGCTGCAACGCAATGCTTTCACCATTATCAGTGAAAGTGGTAACAGCAGGCACAAGAGAAGGTTGATATAATACTAGCCATGTGTAAGGGTCATTTCAGGTTATCGTGAAATAAATTGAGTCATCTCGGCTAATCTGCAAGAGTCCACGTGGACCCATCTGCAAACATCAGCGGGTCAAAAACTGTTGTTTTTTTAGTTAAAGTAAGATTACAGAGGAAACATTTGCTTTGTAACAGACACAGTCTTCATCACCTTCTTTCCACTCTCAGCTAATGGTTGCATAAGAATTTTATTCCTTACAAAATCTACTGTCGTTTGTTGACGGTAATTTGAACATTTTACACAAACTCACTGAAAAACTTCACTGTGCTATGCTGGTTCCAGAAACTGAAGACACAATAATCCAAAAATGACAGAACAACAGCTACACTTCACATGGTGTCCAGAGTTGTCCTTGTGTGCATCCACAAATGAGTACAATCAAGACTTTATTGTGTGTCGCTCCAGGGACAGAAGGTGTTTTCAGTTTCCTGTAATTCTGGGGGTCAAGTGCTAAAAAGTCTGGGAACACCTGGTCTACAAAATGCAAAAAAAAGAAAAAAAAAAGAAGGACCAAATAATGTTACAGATTAGTCACTGTGAACGCAACCTGAAGCTTTAGTGTAGTAAGTTAACCAAAACACAAACCATTTCTTTTTTGTAGCTTCATCTAACTATTAAATAGGACAATCTTTAAATGCAACCATCCACAAATATCATGAATTACTATGAAAACCAAAGGAAAAGCAAGAAACAATGAGCTTTTCTTAGTTGAAACCACCAGAGCAGCTGCACTATTGATATGTAGTCCAGGTTTAAAGACAACACCTTCCATTTTTTCCACTTTTCTTTCTGTCCATATCTCCTCCCAATGAAATGATTGGCAGCACTGGTTAGCACTGGTTAACTCTGTGAGCACAAGTCCAATTACATGGAAGGGGTGTGAAGTATATGAGTCCGATTACGGGTACATCTTCCCAGAAATAAGGACTCTGTCACAGGAGAGCTCTGGGCTTCTCAGAGTCAGCCAAGCCTGGCCGCAAATGAGAGCGGTATTCTCTCTTCTGTCACTTTTCATTGTTGTGAAGCGGCTACTTCACATGCACAGCAAAGTAACCTGCAAACACGCAGTGTAGCAGAAAATGCAAAGACATAGTCTGGTATTTACATTTATCAAACACAAGAACACAAGCAGACAGATGCACAAACAAAAACACATGTATTTTCTCTTTCCTTCTCAAGTGACACACATGATTGCACATGCATGCATATTTGGACATTAAGCTGCCTATTTTTAAACGTTAATAAACCGAATTCCAGAGGAAGCTCCATCTCCCATCCCCAAACACAACATCAAGTGAACGCTAACATTAATAATGCAGATCCCATCACAGTGGTTAGTCTTATCTACTTATAGAAAATGAAGCCCACAGCATACTGCACCAAGAATACTAAAAAGCAATTATTGCTCTCAGCTGTGGTGAGCCCCAAATTAATGAGTGAGAGTTAGACGGTGGAGGTTTGGGCAAAAAATCTGAAGGATAATTTGTTTAGAGCGTTAGGAAAAAAAAAAAAAAGTTCTTCCAACAGTCTTAATTGTCTTCCTCTGGTGAAGTGAAAAGGTAAGAGTTCCCCTGATAGGAGAAAGACCTAAATGAAATATATGCAGCTCTTTTTAAGATCACAAAAACATTTATTATCTTATAATTTACATGTGAATGATGTTGTTGTAGCCAATTACGCAAGCAAGTTCTCATTATTTTAAAAGATGGCAAATGAAGCAGCAAAATGTGTCTTGATATGAGCAATGTGAAAAGAAAAAGACATCTGATGTTAGACTGGAGACAACATCGAAAGCAAGTTTGCATGTTCTACTGCAGTGTTTGAGGACATTTTGTTCTGCACTGAGTGACGAGATAACGATTGCTTGGCCCTTCCTGCTGACACGCGAACCAGCCTCTCAGCACTTAGAGGATCCCTTATACTGGTGCCACTGGGGGCACGAAGATGCTGACTTTCAAGTGGGGGGCATCTAGTCAGGGCTAAAACCTTCTCCGAGTCCCCTGGCTCTAAAGCTTAGGCTGCACACACATATCTGTGCGTGAGTGAGTGTTTATGTGGGAGGGGTGCGCACCGAAAGGTCAAGAATCAGCCCACATCCTCCCTCAAAAGGAGGAGAGAAGAAGAGAGAGCTGGGTGCTGTTTGTGGGTGGGCAACTGTATAAATACAGTAAAAAGCATGACTGTATGCATGCTCGATTCTCAGTTCGTTATTAGCAGTAAACATGTATGTAATGTGTGAATTTATTATCTTTAATAGAAAGGTTTGACATTGTAGAATAAGCACAATGAGAAACTGTCCTCCCACTACTCTGCAATGTCAGAAGATTTCCATAAATTCAAAAGTGTTTTCTTACCTTCTTACACTGAACAATGGCTAAAAATCTGAAATCAAGACCAATCTAGAAGCATATTCTAGAGCTGAATGTTTCATAATCTTCATCAACAGCAAACAAAGTATAAAAATATGTGACAAATTGAAAGGTCTGCTAATTGCATGAAAAGACCAAAACCAACAAAGAACTGTGCTGCTGCTGATGTACATTGATTTGATTTGATTGATTTGATTTGAATTTATTAAAGTGTCATGCACATTTGTGCCCAGCCCACATGGGCTTACAAGACACTAACAAAAAATACATAAAAATACATAGTGTGGCTGCAGACCACAACTTATAAACAAGAATCATATTAGACTGGATACAACAACCTTTGCCTTCTATCCCAGGCTTTACATAGATACTTGGCAATGGAAAACACATGATTTTCAAACAGGCAACTCAAAATAGAACTTATAGAACTTATAAAAGGTGCATATATCAATAGATGTAAATAGTTCCCAATAGCTGCACTACATGCTTCTTTGTGAGTAATGTTTGTGAATAGCGACAGCCCTCAGCTTTTCGAAATTAGCTAGAAATTAGCTTTTATTCATGTGCTATTCAATATTCATTCATGTGCTCATCAATAAGCCGTTTAGCATGATTAGCTACAATGTAGCATTAGAACACAGGAGTGACGGTTGCTGGAAATGTTCCTCTGTACCCCTATGGAGATATTACATTAAACATTTCTCCCTAGAACAACCATTTACCACGTTAACAATGTCTAGACTGGATTTCTGGTTCATTTAATGTTATCTTCATCGAAAATAAGGACATTTCTAAGTGAACCCAAACTTTTGAAAAGAATGAAATGCATTCTTACTCAACCTAGGCTTGCATGGACAAATCTGTTGCTACAAAAACGTCAGTGCTTGAGAACGGTGTGGCTGCACCTCATCATTCTGCTACAGGGTACAGAAAAACCAACAAAAAAACCCAAGTTGTGGGATGTTTGTGTTTCCTTAAGCCAACCACAAAGGTTTGAGGTGGTGCTAAGCCCAGGATGCAGCAACAGTGCCCCTGCAAAATAGTCTGGTCAGGATGTGTTTTCGTGGAACTTTTGCATGTAGGGATGCAAGTACTGTCACTAAAATGACGTCTGATGACTCAAACTAGAATTGACCACTTGCACTTTGGGATGAGTGCTACAGAAATAGTAAAAAAAGTGAGAAAGTATTGTTATATTTGGTCTTTGACGACATATGTTGACAAATGTGCACCAGAAGGAGCCCCAATGGTCACTTACTTTTGCATATTTTGCAATCACAACTATATATCAAAAAATCCTCATACAAACACTATCCAGTTCTAATAGGCATTATTGTATATGCATTTATTCACTGAACACCTGGAAGGCATTTTTATGGATCCATTGTTCACCACCACTTGCTGATGATAAGGTATCCATCCATTAGCTGTACCTGCTTTATCCTGTAGAGAGTCACGGGAGACTGGAGTCTATTCCAGCTGACACCGGGCGAGAAGCGAGGTTCATCTCAGGGCTAACACAAAGAGACAGCCAACCATGCACGTGCCCACTCACACCTACGGCCAATTTAGAATCACCAATTAACCTCCCATGCATGTCTTTGGACTGCGGGAGGAAGCTGAAGCACCGGCAGAGACACAGGCACGAGGAGAACATGCAAACTCCACATTAAAAGAGCCCCAGCTGAGCAGCAAAGCCAGAATCCTCTTGCTGTGAGGTGAGAATAGTAAAACATCAGTTTTACCCACTTATTGTGTAACTTTTAGTCCTGAAAAACTCAGGTCATAGAAACCACAAAGCTTCAGAGTTTTTCAATATCCATGCCTGAGAATGCTGCCTTCAAAGCAAGTAAAGTTGTCTTTGCAACTTATCTGGTATTACCCAGACACACTGAGGTTTTCATTTTGTTACGGCATGAATAAAATTCCATTCATCACCATTGTATTGGGTGTCTCAGTGCAGGATATTCAAAGCCTTGAACCATAAAGCTAAGCCTATCTACATTGCTACAACACCATGGGTACAATGTGAAATATGCTTTTTTATAATTTTATGAATTGACCCTTTAAAACAAAACAGCCACCTCATATCGACACTCCATTGACCCCCCGTGCTGCTTTCGCCTCACATCTCCCAGCAAACGTCGCCATTACAATAATCTACTTTCTTATGGGCAACTTTGTTTTCTCAGCCGCGCTGTAATCTCTGCAAACCAGACTCTTATATCAATGCCACCCTGCATTACCCCTAACACTCAACGGTGCTCTGGTAAAACATGAAATATAGTCTCATAAAGGTCTTATCAGCCAGACAAGTGGACCTAAGAGTTCCAGACGAGTGCGCTTAAAGGCTCACGGTGAGTTTAAAGGATTTAATGATGTCTGGCTTCAGAATAATTTGAGTTGTATGTATGCTACAGGACTCTTTGGTAAGCAATTAAACACTTGTCCTTTAGTCCAGTTGCCAGGTTGTTTATTGAGAAATGTCACATAAACATAAAATCAAAATTTCACAATGCTCTGAATATTTGTGTTGGATGGGATAATTCAGACTAATATGATTCCAAACAAGGCCCCTCTCATCAGATCACGTTTTAAAATAAGCCAACGAGTAGCTGTCAAAATCTCCAAAATTGGCCCAGACAGTGAAAAAATGTGCTTATTTGTTTTAACTCATCTATTTAAATCCGTGCCGTAATGATCAAAAGCCTCGGCTGCCACTCCGCTTTGTGCATGAGGCCGCTTTCAGCAGAATTGGGTCTGATTAAACAGTGGACGCCACTCTGCTCCCGCTGTGCAGCCGTTTTCTGTTTACCTGTTCCCTCAATCAAGTTCTACTCATGCGGATTCCTCCAATAATCACTAATGTTTGTTTATCCTTCGCCTTACCACCTGCTTCTCCACTCAACAGGCACTGTTCAATCAATTCACCACGAGGCAAATTAATAAAAGAAATGCAATTACTCCTCACCAGGATGATGTTCGGTCCCGCTAATGGTTCGCTTTAATCCGCTCGTGACAGTTACGCACCGGCATCATTGAGATCTTCTTTCAACAGACTCAATTACCAAAGCTCTGGCAATGACGTCGAAGATACAAGCTGAAGCTACAAGGTGAATGGAATAACAAAAGCATCATTTAAATCATCCCCAGTATTGTATAATTCAACTGACATAGCATTCTTTAGATTCCTTCTGCTGGAGAGAAAGTATGTCCTACTATGGCACTGACCTTAACCTGCTAATGACAATCGCGTGGCAGAAGAACTTAGGCCGGTAAGCTTGTTGAGATTCCTTGGCACTGAAAAGCGTCATTAAATAGGACCTTGATCAGTGTTTAATGCTACTGAAACACAGTCACAGACAAGATGGCCTTATATTAAAAAAAATGATAGACTTGGAGTTTGTTCAGATGAGTCCATTATTTTCCAAATCAGCACACCTCTGTCCTTTACCGCAACCCAAAACACAGAAAGACACTACACTTTTTAGAGTTCGTCTCTGGTGTGAGACTCTTTTCAGTTTGATTTGTTATAGCAGCAGAGACAAATGTGAAATGTGGGGAAATAGAATACAGGAATAACATGCAGTAAGAGTCTGGCCAGCAGGAAATCGATCTGGGGACATGGTAGGCAGCATTAGTGCCTATGTGGGATGTGTCCGACTGCTTGACTACTGGGTGTCTAGGTATCACTCCATAACTAAACTTGCATTCTTGTTAATGTTTTGAAAGAAATGCATTTTAGTTAAACAAACAAACAAAGAAACAAACATATTTTCTCACCAAAATGTACAACAGCAATGCAGAAGGGAAGGGTTCCAGTTAGAAAGGAGCACAAAGACCATATAGTCAATGGCACTGTCACTTTGGAAACTAGGGTTTGCACTTAAGTTTTGCTTTCACAAGTCTGTTGCTTTTGTTGCTTGGCTTTTTTTTTTTTTTTTTTTTTTTTAGTTTGGTTCGGTTTAGGTACCAAAACTATGAGTTTTTGTTTAGGAAAGTTGCCTGACTTGATTGACAATTTTACAACTTTTACTGCATGTTGTAAGTTTGGCTAAGTTTAGCACCAAAATTCCTTGGCCAAGTCTCGGACAAAGAAAAAGAAAATCCACAACATACTTGAAGCTTCTCATTCATTTTCTGGGTATACCATCGTGATGAGTCGATCCCAATCTAACATATGATTGGTCAGCTGAAAATGAGCACATACTGGTAGGAAGCTCGAACCGACTCATCGGCTGCTGCTATGAAAATTCCCACGATCACATGACTCTTCTTCATCGTCATCATCATAAGATACACAAAGACAGCACACCAACTGAGGGTCAGAGCTGATGGGGTTTTGGAGGCCTCTAGTATCCCAGTCAGTCCGGTTTCTAACCTTGTTTGCTGCCATCACACATTTTTCCACATCCTCTTGTATATTTACTCTCCTCATAATAATTTGTCTGATATTGCAAAGTTCAACATTTGTCCAGCTGAAAGGTTACTGTAATTTTTGTTTCGATCTGAACTGACAGAGTGCAAAGTTCTCATCATGACTTTTCAAACAAACTCCGGTCTGCACACACGCGTCTTCAAGACTACATTTACAGGCTACGGCTACACCTATTTTCCGTTAATTGGAAACGCTTTTGTTTGCTCCCTATCTCCAAAGACGTTATTACAACAAGTGCAGGAGAAATTATTGGACTGGCGGAAGTCGCCGAAGCCCTTTGCACACCTTATTGTTTGAGAAGCCACTGTGTAATCAGGTGCTGTGCAGATTCATTCATTTTCATTGTATCCATTCTACATAATAAGGACTTTGGTCAAATTTCACTGTGCTGCCACAGCGTTTAGGAAGAACTCAAAAAAAGGGGGTATCCAAAAAACTAGGTCACTTTGAAGTTTCACATTTCTAAAGCTCGAACAATCTACTTAGACCATAACTTCACAAAAACATTTTTTTGACCCCCCAACTACACTACTGGACATTGAAATCTATTTTTTTCTGCTAGTGCCTGAAAGCTAACAGTGATGACCAAGTGTATTCACATCAATATGGATTTTCTTCACACATATTAAAAAAAAGGTGATAGAGGGAATCAAAAATGTACAGAGGGGGACTTTTGACCAAGAGAAGAAGCTAAAAAAATTCAGTGTGGTATTAAATATAATATTTAACAAAGGCACTAGTGGAAGCTATAGAGACTTCAGAGTATTGATTTAATGAATAATAACGACAGAAGTACCTACTGCATTAAATATAGACTGCACTGCTGCCAATTCATTCAAAAAAGGGAAGCAGTCTCCTTACCAAATATTGCACAGGGACCTTTAACATCCTACAGAGTCCCTCAGCTGGCGCAGCAGAGCTGTTCAATGGCAAACAATATAGAAGACTTGGCTTGTAAAAGTCAGTTCCCAGGTGTGAAGGTGCAGAAGGATGAATGTGAAGCAGGATGTTCCTAAAGAAAGGACAGGCTGAATACAGAGTGACAAGTTGGCCTCAGAATTGATGACACACTCATGGCTTTGCTATTCAATAGGATACACTGTGAGGAATAATAAGGGCCTGAGGAAACCCTTTTTGAACAGAACGGACGCAATGGTGTTACTGCTGGTAATAAAAGTGACAAGAAGGGCAGAAGCAACTGTAGCACTGTGCAATAATCATGGACAACACTGAGGAATGAAAGGTGTCAGGTGGAACCGGATTATTTGCCATAATTTGGTGGAAAACATGTAACGGCTTATTGGAACAGTGAGGAGCAAAGCCATGATTGTCAAATTAGACTAAATTTATTGGAGTGAATGTGTATTGTGCTTTCATTTCACAAAAAGGGCCTAGAGTATCAGATCAAATTACACAAGCTTCGTACAGTTGGCAGACCAACCTCAGGCACTCCTGCACCCTTATCACTATGAATTACTGTGTTGTTATACTGTAATGCAACTGTAAAGTGTGGACTGCATTAGGACGGGAAGCCATGAATGAGCCATACCCCCCTGGGCTATAAGATTATAACCCTGCTGCTAAACCCAGGGATAATCGGAATTTTCTGTCCTTGAGTGTACTCTCGCTCAATAGAAAAGTCCTTCAAATTCTGTCAGTCACTACCTGTGGCTATAGATAATTCAACAGAGTTATCACAGCCCACCATAACTGCAGCCATTGAAGCACACTGAGGCATCTGTGTTTCTGATGTTAAGGTTTGGTGGGGAAGAAATCCAGAGTTTCAGACTCAGACACGCTTTCAAGAAGAAACAGGGACGGTTACAGCCAAAACAATGGAAGATGGATGATTTAAAATAAATAAGTTATGAAGTACTGACAAAGAAATTGGAATGCTGTTGCATATATGCTTCTTAATCCAGTGGTGGACAGCTGCTGACTACCTGCACAGGCCCAGCTTCAGCCAAGTGATGGAATAGAAACACAAACCAAGTAATATTCAACACAACTGCCCAGTTTGTGCAACACTGTGGTCACATCATGGAGTATTAAAATGGTCCTCTTACTGTTGATTTCTCTGGAGACAGTAAAAAGGCCGTGACAAAGGCTCAAACTGGAGGATATGTTTAATGTTTGCTGTTGATCTCATCACTAAATCTGCAAAGAGATTCTGGCATCTAACAGGTCTAAACTATGAGCCAAAGACGCCTCATTGACAATATCTATAGTTTAATTAGGGTAAGGTTAGGCTAACAGTGACAAGAGAGCCACATTAAATTGTGGGTTTGTGCTGTAATATCAAAGGCACCTGCACAAACAGCACTTAACAGCAGTAATCAGAAACTAGGATACAAGCATTCATTAACTATATACTAATGAATTATCACATCTATCTGTGCATAGCATAAATGCCATAACCTGAACACCTGGTCAAAACCGGGACAAGCTCCAAACAATGACATTGGTGCACATGTAAACACAAGTGTGTGGACTGTTGGCTATCCAAATAGACTATTGTATGTTCATTTGTTAGTGATAAGCTGAAACATTGCATTTTCAGCTTGTTATGCTCCCCTCAGTGGCCAAAAATATCAGTGACTGCATCAATGTTATTTTCCTATCCACTTAAAAAGTGTATTGCAGTGTCTGGGTAAGTGTTTACCAACCAAGAACGTCATCACAACCAGTGGTTATCCTGTTGCTATTGCTCCTGCTTGTACATTTATGCCTTTTATACTATAGTCATGATTTAGGACCTTGACCTGCAGCTGGTGAACTGTGCATTGAGCTCGATCTCGCTTTTCCCCTTCTGTGTCTGGAGGCACAGAGCTCGCTGGATGACCTGGATGCTAAACGGTGCGCTAAATCTGAAATGATGTGTGTTAAACAAGGTGATGTATGGAGGGGCGCTGAAATGTGTCAGAGAGTGAGATGTCTGCCATGATGCCATGAAGACAGACATGAGGAAATGCCTTTGCCCTTCATATATCCGTTGGAGCTATTCATCCCAAGTGGGTGGTTGATTTACCCATCATGCTGAAGAATTCAGACAGCTGAAACCTTGACCTTACTAGCTGATACAGATCACACGTTTGTCCCAGGAGGTTCTAGTAAGTGTCATAAGAACACTGATAACTGGATCAATCTAAATCAATACCCACAACGAGCCGTCTTAAGGTCCTCTCATTTAATTATTGCCTTTATTCATCTTCAACGAGAAGCCATTATTGCGAATTTTCCTCAACTCCACTTGATTGATGCTTAACTTGCTTCCCCCATCGCAGTCTACATCGGTTGCTGTTGTGTCCTTTGACGCATTCACCCACCCAAACACCTTGAATCGATAACCTTGGCTGTGTTTTAGCTAAAGTCGTGGAGGCTGTAATGATGCTTAACAGCCCATTAAGGTGATGGAGACCTCCAGTATGGTGTGGGTGACGTGTCAGGGTCACGGTCTGAACACCAGAGGGAGGTCAAAACACACTTTACATATAAAACACACTTTTTCTAATATATCGTGGAAATAGGAATGCTGTAAAGTTGATGGACATTTCTTTTTCTAATTTCCTGCAGAATAGGGAATCCTTTCTCTGCACACACAACAAACACACACAGTGGTTAAATGTATATTTAGCAATAAGTGAAAGCTCTGTGTTTCCCTGGCTGCAGCACGAAACAACTCCTGGCTAAGTTTTCCTTTATCTCTGCTCCATTGTTTCGTGACCTCGGTTGTATAAGAGGCTTGATCTCCATTGTTTGCCTCTGCGGTGAAATTGATTAACATTGGGCTATAATTGCAGCAAAGATTTGAGGACAAACATTGGGCACCATTATCTTTCACAGTGTGCGACAAAATGGAGCCGTAATTACTATCAAGCATTTCAGAAGACAACGCGTCTAAATCCAGTGGAAGTGCAGTCCATTAAGTTGTACACACACTTGCACTTGCATGTGTAATTGATGATTACCCCTTGCTGATCAAAAGGGAATTAATGTCGCCGCAGATGGCAATAACAGAGGGGGAAGAAGAGGTGGGAGAGCGGGAGGCGTCCTGAAAGCCAGAGAAGGGGAGCAAATGAAAGGTTAAACGCAGGGAAAGTTCTAGTGAATGTTCATGTATGTGCAATGATTTGTTTTGTTACCTCCATGTGAGCGAACCGTGCAGTTAAAATGAGACAAATTTAGATTCGCTGACAGATTCTCCACTAATATTCTCTGACACAAACATCTTGTTTGATCTGCGTTTTTCTGAAGATATGCACAAGAGGCGAAACCTACTTTTCTTGTTGACACAGTGTGATGGATGAGTTTGAGAGCTGCGACAATGATCCACACTTTGTCTCAGTTTAGACTACGCAGCTACTTAAACACACACACACACAGACACGTGTGCATTAATATACACAACGCACACAGTTTATGAGATTACACAACACGACGCTCGGCTAATCCCACATGACACAAATACATCTGGCCGACAGGCAGATTTCATAGCCTTCAAAAGCCTCACTGACGGGGGAAACACTGCACACACAGACATTGGATGTTCCTCTGAGTTTTAGCAGCCAAGTAACACATAAATAGCATCAATTTATTTCCACTGTGGGTCAAAACCAGACATTACACAACCTGGTTTTGAACTTGTCAGCTCAGGAGAAGGGGTTGAATTCAGACTCGCACGCTTCCCCGCACACAAACACACACGTACAGTGCACATAAACAAAAACGCTTCGGCTGTATACGGTGCCGCTCTTTGCCTTTATGCAGGTTGACACACTCGTTTCGCCGCTCCAGGCGCTGACCGCATTTCACTACTGGAATAAAAAGAAGAAAAAAAAAGGATCTCCATGGCAACAGCTTCTGCAGTTTGTAGGTTGTAACGTGTGTGATGACATCATCCAACAACACAGATCAAAGATACCTGCTGATGCGCATCCCCTCGCCTGTCACTCAAAACCTCATGTGCCATGTCAGACATGAAAGAAAAGAGGAAATCCGCTGCAAGGAGAGATATCGGGCCTCTGGAAGAAGATTCAACATATGTTTACAAACTGATATGATAAACACGTTTAGTGTATCAGATGCTAAGAAATTGCTTTTTTCACACAAACATTTAATAGAGAAATCAATGTCAGCATTATCAGCTCTGTTGGGACTGGAATCAAGCCAGTGGCTGGTATTATGTTTTATAGGACACCACATAATTTCACTGGACAAATTTCACTGTCACACTTTTACACACTGTACCATCAGTATATAAAGCTCTGCCACCAAACGTATCATCACTATGAGGCAGGAACCCCTAAATAAACTCTGTGCTCTATTTACTTACCCAGTCGAACCAGAACATTATGGCAAACTTGTCTTTTGATAAGCCCCATTAACCCTATGAGATATTTTCAAGTTAGTTTCACCACCTTTACTTGGATTTCTTTGGCCATTATAAGGAACAGCCACATTTGCTGTATACTGAACCTTTCAAATAACTCTACCCCTGAATTTTTATTATATCATTTCTATCAAGGAAAAAATCCATTTGTTTTTATGAAATGATTATGTATCTATTATGTATCTCACCATAAAATGCCAGCAGTAGCGATATTTTCCTTCATTGTGCATTACTGTGCGGCTGTCTGAAATCATACCGTATGTTTAGATTGTTATCCTGATACATCCTGATCCTGATGCATTTGGCTGAATCTAAGCATACAGCATCCTCTTCTATACATCAGCATTCACTCTTTTTTTCTTTTCAGTCTGTCGCATCAACCAATGCCACTGTGCCAGTTCCATTGGCAGCCATATGTACATGCTCCAGCCATATCATAAGCATCGCCATGTTTGACAGATGAGGCTGAGACTGGGCCATCAGATGTTCTTTTCCTTTTCCCCACACTTTCCTCTTTGTCATTTGATAGAGATGGATTTTTTGTTTCAACAGTCAACAGAACATGTTTTGCCACACTGCTGGTTCTGTCGGTTTGTTTTTGTAAACTGCAACCTTGCCTTTCTGTTTTTTTAGGCTTACTAGCGGTTGCGTCTTTAATCCGCTGAGGTTCTGGTCATTAACTCTTCTCTTAGCAGTTGACAAGCAACCATGTTGGCAAACATTCTAGAGAGCACTTGACTCTTGGCAGGTCATTTGCCATTTTCTTATTTTTCTGTATGTACCACCTCTTTTAGAAAGTGACTTTATGAAAGCAGATATCCTCTTGATCAACTCTGAATCATGCTGAGTTCATTTGTTCTGGTTCAACACTGACATGACATACAGCTTTAGAATATTTAGAGGTCAAGTGACCGATTACTGTTGACCCCTTCGGTATCTGTGTGTTTAAAGGCCTATTTCTCACACACATTTCCATCTATATTCAAGGAAACCTACTCAAACTAAAGCTGAGATTTGGCACTTTAATGCTGCATCAATTAATTTATTTCAAACTGAATGTGCTCATGCAGAAAAAAACATATAATTGTCCAAGTATTTACAGTCTGGACTGTAGTAAATTGGCTAAAACAGACAAAAACATTGGCATGTCCTTTAATCTTGCAATTATTTCAGAGCCATCAATAGAAACAGGAGCAGAAGGCAATTTATTTGTTTTGTAACTACATAATTTCTGTGAAGTAGTCAGAAATTGGCCACGTTCTGACTTGTTGATTGTCAATATTTTTCAATGCAGTCAACTTTCTTTCATCTGGTGGAAATTGTCTTCCAGGAGGGCAACAGTTAGACAAATAGAAATCACATTACAGGTATAGTAATGGTGGTCGTACTCTACCAGAGACTGATATATAACTATGAATGCCTTTTATGAAAGGTACCGCAAAGCCTTTTAATGCTGTGATACAAACACGGGCAAGGCAGCTAAAGAAAAGCTACACAAGAGGGAGCATGGATAAAAATGCGGGGAGAGTTGAAATGAGAAGAGTGAAATATGGCAGGGAGGGAAGACAGATAGAGAGATGCCACAAGCATGAACAGATGGCTGAGGAGAGAGTCGGAAAAGAGCGAGATAGTGAGTGAGGGAACGATACGCAGACAGAAAGAGAGAGAGAGAGAGAGGGAAGGGGAGAAAAATCTGGATCAGGCTGAAAAAAGGCCTCGAGTTCACTTTGGGGAATGCAGTAAGTAGGACAGGCAAAACTTAAATTCCAAAAAATGAGACCCAAAAATAACCCAAAGGAGAACAAACCACTCGAGCCTGGGAGCTATGCTAGATGGTCAGTCAAAACATCGGTGGCTCTCCCACTTTGAAGAACCGTCCTCTCTTTAGGATTCTTAATCTACCTGAGGATGAGCATAAAAAGGGGGTTGAGATCTTAATGGTAATTTATGCAAATTCAACTATGGGGGGAGAATATGATAAACACGGACTGTCCTGATGCAAATCAATTCTCTGAAAGGAGGCAGATTCATCCATATGTATGCTAAGGCGGAGCTATATCGTATACTGTATACAGCGCAAGATTGGAGAACTTCCTGAAAGTTGAGGCACTTGCTGCAATGGGAAACCTTTAGCGTGCAAATCAGTGCTCCAACCTTTTCTACCCGACACATTTATCCAGTGAAGGCACAGTTCTTATGCTTCCCCCCAGCGCTTAAGGCGATGGCAATATACAGTAAGAGCTGGCCATTAATTCAACAATTCCTGTGTATGGTTTAATACCTGAGAAGCCCATTTAAATGTAGGGAATGATGTGACTCATTAAGTGGGTTGAACCAATACCATTATATTGTAATATGAAACCAGCCCCCATGGCTGATATAAAGTGAGCAGTCGTCTATCGCTCTCCACTAAACCCGCTTCTTATCTCTTCTATATATACTCTACTATGCAATCTCCAAGCCAGTCACCTCACTCGTACACACACACCTCCACGCATGAAGCAACCCCAGGAGGTAGCATACATTGGAAGCCTTGACGTGCGATGAGAGTAGAGTAGAACAGCTGGCAGATTGACAGCTGTTGGATGAGTGTAGATACGAGACATTATGCTCCCACGTAAAAGTGACATGCAGATATAAAGATGTGATTTGGCTGCGTACGTATATAGCCATCTTAATTACAGCGGAAACCCGGCACGACCTCAAAAAAAAAAAACACAAAAAAAAACCCTCACATACACACATGATTGGCATGATCCAATTTGATTCTGTATTTACTGTGCGTGCCTTTGGGTATGTGCTGGTTCTGCCTTTCACTTGATGAGTCATTCTCGTTTGTGGATGAAAAAAAAAACGGCGTGTGTGAGCGTAATATGGTGTATTTGATCAGCATGTGGAGGCTTCACTTTACTACTAACAAAACGTCAAAATTTAGATCACTATAGATGATTAATAATACTAAAGTGACCTTGATTCTAATGCAACACGCCTCGAGCTTTGCCCGAACTTAAACTCTGCATGTATTTATGAATGGGAATAGCTATTATCCAAGGACAAACATTGGAAATCCAATGCTCTTGTGTCAAATTTACATATTGTTGGTGGCTCACAGCTACTAGACTGCTGTAGAGATACCATCCTGTATTAGTTTAATGGAAATCATGGTTAGATCTGGTCACAGGTCCATCCTTACAAACACAACCTGACCACAAAGGAAGCAGCTGAGATGAAAGTTGGCATTGTTGTGGCATTTTAAGATTGAACAAATGATAAAATCAGACAAATAGGATGTGTGAATCACATTTAAGAGCAGACAATGATAAGATTGGAAGACTTAACATGTCAACTGAAGTTATGAACACACTAAACAATCCTGTGGAAAGCATCAACCCAACGGAAGCCCAAGAAGCCCATGTAAGGCATAAGACCGGAAGTTCATGGCCTCTCTTGTCTACACTCATGAGTTCAAACCTAGGCCACACTGAGCTAAGAAGAAATAATAAAATATCAACCTAGCAGAAATAAAAAAAGAGGAGGTGGTTTAACTTTTTATATGATTACTTCATATGTATCATGATTGGGTCTTACGACAATGAGTTATGGCTTTCCAGCTCCTTTTTGTCAAAAGACGCTAAGTTGGTTCAGGCTACTGATTAGGATGCCTCTTTTTCTAGGTTGTACGAGTATATCCAATTGCGAGGGGACCCAGAACTTACTGGAGACATTACATATCTCATCCGCCCTTGGAACCCCATAAGATATTCCCAGGAAAAATTGAAAAAGGTTGCTAAGGAGAGGGATATCTGGAGTGCCCTGGTATAAGGGAATACTGAGAGTCATGCCTTCAACCCCCGAAAAACTTTCCACTTTTAACGGCACCCATTTTTTTCCAGCTTGACTGACATCTAGCTGGCATAATTACCCACCTTTAGCGAAAAAGCAGTAGCATTAGCTGGCAAAGGCCAAGTTCAGATGGTAACAATCATGACAAGCCGTCAAAATGTGTCTATTGGACATGCTGTCTGACAGGGAAAAATCAATACAGCATGAACCCATCGTCCGATTCAGTCAAATTCTGCAAAAAAAAACGGGAAAAAAAAAAGAAGTCTGCTCTTCTGTGTGCGTGTGATATTTCTCTCAGTCAGCTGTCAAATCATGTTGAAAATGAACCAGTTCAGGAAATACAGCAACCACAGATAACGTAAATGTTTCTGCTTATCAGTATGGAGAAATAGCTACATAGAACATTTTGTATATTGTTGGAACTAATCCAGCATGCAGAAATTGGACTCCATTACATCTAATGGAGATTTCTGCAGAACACTGATAGTAATGTAAACTGTATTTAATGGTGACTAATGGACTATACACTTTAACTGAACAAACAATGAGAGCAGAGATTAACATAAATTATTGTCTCTAATGGTCTTTTTGCGATGTATGTTGCACAAAGCACAAACATCAGCTGGTAAACCTGCTCACAACACAACACCTACTGGTTTGTCAGGAGGAGCGGAAAGAGCGAGCGCAGACCTGGCAGCACAGTGAGGAAAACTCAGGACGACACACACCAGCAATTTACTACTGTTGCGACAAGGGAAATGATGAGAGGATGCTGGATATATTTGCTGTGTGACCTAATGGAAAAGCATAGGAAGCATATGTATGTTTGTGTTGCTTACAAGGGCTCTGGATACAGAGGATTAACACAACCCCCACACACCCCCGTGACTCACAATTCGGTGCTTCTGTTCCCCTTTAAACACACAATAAAATATGAGTTGCACATCATACACACACACACACACACACACAGACACACAGACACACACACACACACACACACACACACACACACACACACACACACACACACACACACACACACACACACACACACACACTCCCTCTTCCCCTCCTGCTTGATTAGTTAGTGAGTCATAGCTCTGGGTCTTCTAAAGTGGGACAATCCGCACACTCGATACACACACTGCTTATACAATAGATGCACCAGAGACGCACCTACATGCACACACACACAAACACACACACACACACAGGGGTAAGTTGGCAGCACCCAGCTCCACAGCCTGGGGACTTCGAGGCTGCCTGGTGTTGATAGGTTAGTGCTGTTTTCCTTTCACACGTCCAAAAAAAAAATAATAGTTTGCTGAATATCAGGGCCACCTGCTTGTTCCATGAAATAGGCGAATTAAGTTTATCCAGGGAAAACCTTACTTATCTACCCTACCTACCACTGACTACAGTCGAATTATTGATCGTACAAACGGACCTAAATCAGGAGTGGACCTTGCTTTTAGGGGTAAATTCAATGCAAAAATAAGCTCCCCCGGTGGCATCAATGCAATCCAAAATTTTGCATCAGTGATGCCTTTTTCCTCTGGAATTGATTTAATTATGATCATTTGGATGCCACTTTGAAATTATAATCTGTTCGTCTGCACAAAAGCAAGACCACAGTGAGACAGCTTGGCAAAGTTTTGCCTTAGCTTGCCAAAAAAAAAAATGAACTCAAGATGTTTTGTCGGTTTAACTCGGCAGTGTAAGCAGTGACTTTCATGCTTCTTGGTAGAGCTGCACTGGGCACTTTTTGCACTTTGACAGCCCCAAGTGGCAATGAGAGATAACTAAATTTTTCAGAGTTGGGTGAACTAAAACAAAACAAAAACAATGTACACGATGTCAGCGGGAGGCAGACTTGTAGAACTTTACTTCTCTAAGTGCAAGAGGAGGAGATAGTGAGGAAGGAAAAAAAAACACTGGCAGCGAAGTGAGCAGTAATTTTGGGTGAGTTTGATTCATCTTTGCCTGCTGGGAGGGTGAAGTTTGTGTCTTGCTTCAAAGTTTTAATCTGGTCGGTTGTGTGTGTGTGCAGTGCCTGGCAATGCACGTGCTCAACAGCTCAATATTGAGCCAAACACAGTTGAAAAATACTGTTTTTAGAAAATCTCAATCAGAGCAACTTGATTTATATTAACAGCACTGGAGTTGGAGGGCAATTTCTGCACATAGATTTCATGGCGGATGTAAGGGATACAAACTCCTCAATATTTGAAGCATTTACATTTGTGCCCCCGAGCAAAACAATTAAAGATGCAGCTAAGAGAATATAAAAAACAAACAAAAAAAAGCATGAAATGGGGCATTTAAGGACCCCCAGACCCATGTTTGAAGTATGGGAACGACAAAATGAGCTCTCCCTATTTGTTTGGATGGCTGCCGATTTTTATATATCCTCGTTGCTGTGATTCTACTTGTCTCTGCACCAGGAAGTAAGCCTTCCTCAGTCATGAAAAAAAAAATACAGATCTCATCACCAAAATGTGCCAGACAGGGTGCAGGAAATGCAAATGAATCCCTTACAGTGTGGCGTTTAAGGCAGTCAATCATGACAGAACATTGGCAGCTTTTTCCACAAGGGAGTAACTGATTCCTTGAGCAAATCTCATGGAACCGTGGGACTGTTACCATGACGATGACCTTTTAGCTCACCTTAACCGAGTAGGTTTATTTGCCTAATCTCAAGCCTTAAGGGAGCTTACTGCATCTTCTTTATGTACGATTGCACATTTTACAGTATCAGTCAGGGACATGGGTGTGATGAAAAATGTTTAAAAAGCAGGATCCAGTCCTCTAAAGGAGAAGAAAAGTGAAAAACATGAAGAAAAGCAATCTTTTGTTGGTGCCTTTTCAACTCATTAAAAAAACAGCTGCACCAACTAATGGACCGGGGAGTCGATGGTGCACAAGTCCTGTGAAAAACACTCCGTCTTAGCTATGCTGTTGTCATAATTGAAATCAATACAGCATCACTACATGGAATGATGCTCGATATCGTCTATGTGGCCTGTGGTTGGCAAGGAGAGCCAATAGTGTGGTGTGTGTTTTTGCTAAAGAAGAGAGAAAGGCTTGCATGTTATGGTTAGCCTGAGTCTCAAAGATTAAACCTGAGTGCTGCCAAGGCGCCTGGCACAGCAGCTCTGGATTCTTTCACTAGGAACCACGGAAATGAAATCTTTCGACAATAAAACATTTTCTGGGCACTTTGATTTCATTGTTGAGAACATTTTGGTACCTTCCAAAAGCAATATGTTGAACAGGGAAGTAACAATTTTGAATTTCACATTGGCAAGAGTCTCTCACTCAGAATGCTCGGGGAGGAACGGCCTACTCAGAAGCCACCAATTCCAACAGAACAAGACTGTATGAATTTCCAAATTTTGTTTGGAACAATATAAGAAGCACAATGTTTTGATGCTCAGATTCCTCAGATATTAGTTGGCAATGAACTGAACAGAATACAACATACTTTGCCAATACATAGTTTTATTACAAACAACGTGACGAATGATGAAAAAGATACCAGAGCAATCCCTCTTTAATGACTACGGATGGAGTTTGGTTGCAAGTATGAAAGTTGTAAAAGTGGTTTCATTGCAAATGCCTGGTTTTTAAATTTGGAATGAAACAAAATGCATATTTAAGGACTATAAAACCCAAATATGTAATCACAAATAACCACGAAGGGTGCAACACCTGCTTTTACTATATATTATTGATACATTGGCACCAAGTATTGGTATATATTGAAATACAAAGGCATTTTAAACAGACCCACCTGCTAATCTGACTTATCAGAGTAATGTAAAAGATTCTTTCTCATGAAATTCAAGTTTGTACCTTTAAACATCTCCATATGGTCTTTTATATATGCTAGGATACAATAAGTCAAGCAGTCAGCACCATTTATTGAGCATTTCCATCTAAAAACTGCAGTGTTCTGATCAAAGTCTCAAAAATACAGATTTCACTTCTGGGATTTCATAAGTAACAAATCTAAAGAATCAATCCTGTCAACCGAATCAATATTGTTCTCCAAATGTGGTGTCTAGCTTAACTCACTAAATTACTCCAACATTACAACTTGGGGCTGTGTAGTGTTTGAGCAGAGCTGCAGGTGAGCTGGTGTGCCCACGCTGCTGTGAATGTGCAGGGGAAAACGAGACTTAATACTTTTGCTCATTGTTATAACTATGTGGATAAAAATAAAATAAAAAACAAACTTCTAAATATGCAACTTTGATACACAGAGATGAGATTTTAGGAGTCAAATTAATGACCACAGACAGACTTAAATTGACTCCTCAATGGGGGCAGAGGGGGAAAGCAAATCAGAGAGATAATTAAATGAAATTACACTTTATAAATCTGAATAATAATAATAATAATACGTGATGCCATTGTTGTCGTTATGATACCATTTCATCAAGAGTTACTCTATGATTCCCACTTCATAAAATCTCTACAGATATGGATTTGAAAGCTTAACATTTCAATCAAATCATCTCTCTTCTTCAGAAAACAACAAAAAAGATCATTGTTGAAATTGCCAAATATTTTTCTGCATACACTGTTACATGCAATGGGAAAAAACATGGTACAATAAACACCAATAATCATTCCAAGAAATGCTGCCACGTTCTGTATCCAAGGAGGCATTATTGACAACATGGTGTGAGGACAACAGCTCTTTGTTGTATAAATTTCTCCTCTATTTTATTCGATTCTATTCTCGTCTGCATGGAGGTCAGGGCCTATCTGAGCGTGTCATAATCCCTCCTACTGCCGGAGAAAAAAAATATTGCTTCTTTACCCAAGGTATAGAAACAAGGTGTTGCCTGACTCATAGCAGTTATGAGACAAATATCCACAACATTTCATCTGACACATCCTTATTCCCTGTAGCACGGCCGCCCACGAGCAAGAGGACCACAACTGGAGATACCGTGGACCAACACAAAGCGGGCGAATGCTGCATCTGTGGGGAGGAAGACAAATCTGACCATATCAGATTGCTTTAGCACATACAAATCCCCCGAGGTGACAGTGTGAGGTGGTAAAGGCCTTTGTGTGTGCGAGTGTGAATCTGTGGCACATTAGCTCGTGTTTCTGCTTGTCCTAAGAACATTCTGCCTGTTCATGCAGGAATACAGTGCCATAGTGTACGCAGCAACCGTATCTTGACATCACGTATGCCGAAGTTTGCTTCCACTGCCATGCCCCTTCCCTCCCGACCGCCATCCTGGCCCTCTAGCTCTCCTGGCAACACATCAGACGATGGTCTATCTCCCTCTGTCTCTTTCACACATACAAGAGCACATACACGATCAGAAGTTGGCCCAAAAGACCAATGTGAGACCAAAGACAGTGCAAAGGGAGCGCCATCCAAACCAAGGTCACGCCCCGGGCGGAGAGGAGACGCTCTCATCTCGCTCCAACCTGGACACACAGCGGCATAAACGCAGCCAGAAGGAAACCAATATGGCCACCTGTTTGGCTGGAAAATACGGCGAGGGCAATTAGTTCGACCAGGCAACACACACGAGCAGCCAGGGGAAAGAGGGAGAAGTTTGCAGGGTTTGCATTTTGCTGTGTTTTTGTCGTGAAAAATGCAAGCTACACTGGTTCCCTTAGCTGTCAGGAGGGGGAAAAGCTCAACAAAAATCTGCGGATGAAGTGAAACTTTACACAAAAAATGGCATCAAACAACCCAAAACATTAAACTGTAAAGGACTGGCTTCAGAAAATTAAGGTCAACTCCACCTGCTATTAGTTGAAGTTCCTGATTTGCTGCTGACAAAGGAACAGAATGAACCGCCATGTTGAGGTTAAACTGAGGGCTAATCTAACGGCAGTAAAAAATCGCTGCGTTTAACAGCCACGCACTAAAAGGTGCGTTTAAATTTAAAGCAGGTGGCTTTTGGGTGCCAAGCTGTCACACGGTGCTCAACGAGGTGCCAAGCGCATCTCACTGCCGTTGGTAATCCATATGCTGGCGTCTGCGTGAGGAGGGGCCTATCGCGGCGACGGCACAGAAGCAACTGATACATGACAGTGCTGGGAGGAAAATGAAGGAAGTGAGAGACGAGGTGAGCGCGAGACTTTTTCATTTCAAGTTCTTGGTGAGATCTGAAGTGCAGCTGTTGATGGAGCAACAGCTGGATGGAAATTGCACTGATGGCACTCTGTCAGAACATGTGCAGCGGAAACACTGGAGACAGGAGTCAGACAAAGGCTAAAACTAAAAGCAAAAGCCAGTCATAACCCCCCTCCAAAAAAAAAAAGAAAGTTGTGACTTTAAAGATACATTGTGCTGAAACAAGCCCCAAACCACCAGAGTAACAATCACAGAGCGAAGGGGTTGCTGTACTGAAACATCCTACACACACCTCGACTGCAGCGGTGACAGCCTGAGCAGGTACTGTTCAATGTTTTAGCTGTAGTTTCATACAAAGAAACAAAAGCCAACATCATTGCAGTTGTACCTCACCTATAATCCTTTACTGCAACTGATAAATGCTCTGATTATCTATATATTGTCATCACAACGCTGATGAAATCACAATATAGCAACCAAACTAACATTTCAGCTCATTCTATTTGACACCTGGATGTCTTTACGTCCAAAAATCACTAAGAGCAAGCAGGTCTCTGAGGTACTGGCTGCTCCAACAATAACAATAACTTTGGCCAGCTCGGTGCCAGTTGGTATCTGGAAAAGTTTTCAAAAAACAGGCACCAGATACAAAGAATATTATCAAGTAGGATTGTAGAATTGCCCACTAACGAGGTATCTGTCAAAAGATAAGGCTGCTTCCGAGGGTAAAAATAGAAATCTGCTCCATGGAATCTGTTTCATTTCATCTCCATCAAATTCTGACGCTGCACCTCAAGTCAGACACTCTGCAAGAGCAAAGGAAACTTCACTTTTTCTATTCAATTGTGTGTTTGTGTGATGTTAAAGTTTGTTGTTGGTGTGTTAGCAAATTAAGTTGGCATCCATTCTTTACATCTTTAACAATTTGATGAAGTATTATCTATGTTCACTCCCTTTATCCTTCATTGAAGAGCTGGAAGCTGATAATTAGTCATTCAAACTGCATACCAATCAACTGACAAGTTTGTCTGCAGGTAAAACAAGTAAGTTCACGATCTAGTTTTGTTCTTATGCTCATTAATTTAAGGTATACTCTAAAGATCCCTTCTGATAAACATAAGGTTTCATACTTTGTCAATATGTCCATTTTGTATTTTTATATGCTAGAAGACACATTATCAGTGAAATAAGGAGTAAGCTTTAAATTTCTGCCTTAAAACTGCAGCGCACCAATGACAGCCTCAAAAACACATTAAGATTTTTGAGGTTTCGTACAAAACTATGCTAAAGAACCAATCCTGTCAGCTTGCAGAGAGAGCTTTCTGTATCTTTATTCTATGTATCGCTGATTCACTCCAGTCTTACAACTTCTGATGATGTCTCATACAGTTTGTGTCAAGATTTGCACATTCTCAAGCAAACAACAGGCTCGAGGTATATCGAAGCCATTTACAAGCACAAGGGGATTGTTTCATCGACATAACTTCTGAGATGAGTTTTCAGGGGTTAAATCAACAACCAGAGAGGGACTGTAAATGTTTTATGAGTTGGTGCTTGTAACATTCTTCAAACACTTTCCCTATCTAACTGATCTGCTACAGTATGTACATCTACAGTAACCCTGGTGAAAGTACAGGTCTTGTGACCTTCCTGTATCCCTCCACATAGCACAATAACACCTCAGGCACTCAACCTAAACATAGAAAACAACATCAAACCAAACTTTCTGTAAACTTCATGCCAAAGCCCAATTTATGATTAATAGGCCTACCCAGGGATGGGAAGTATTGCTGGCACAGACAAGAGGTACTATATCTTAATACTCAAGTGCCTTGGCCAGTTCTTGATGCTATTTTCTGCTAAGGGGAACAAACGCCTTCAGCCATTTTTCCTCTTAAGTTTGCCGAGACAGGTACAAGGCTGCAGGTGGGAGCGGCTGACAGGAAGCAGAACAGGCCAAGGTCAACGTGGGACGATAGCTTGACTTTTAAGGTCAGTGATGATCTGAAGACAGGATCAGGCCTGCGGTCACGCTCTGGTGGAGCGCCTCGACTATTGAGAAAAATTAGCCTTCTCAGGTACCAGCAGGTCTTGCGAGTGTCCTTCTCATTACCTTACTTATGTAAAACACTAATGGGAGCATCCCTTTGCCAAGAATCCCTTCCAATCACCACCAGCAAACCCCACCCCCACCGATCTAATATGACAGTCACGATTTATACCTCCACGCTGCAGGGCATATTAACCATTTGGGACAGTGTGCCGTCTTGTAACCACTTTCATCTGTAATAACCCAAGGTAAGACACCATCATATTTCATCCCCTCTGTGAATCCTAAATGGTCTCGCTCACTTTTTTCTCCTCTTCCTCTGAATCTTCGCCCAAACTCCCCCTACCTTCATTTCTCTCTCTCTCTCTCTTCATCTTTATCTCACTCTGTCTTCCCCTCCCTCTGGGCCTCGGCTCATCTGGAGACTCGCCAGGAATGCAGATAGGATCACTCACAGATGTACAATAACTTGAGGGGAATAAATATGCCTTAATTGAGAGAAATGATGTAATATTGATCCCAGGGCCTCTGAACTTTTGGCATCGATGGAGCGTTCGGCCGAGCTCCGTGACATTTGGAGGGATGGCTGGTCTATATGTGAGAGTGGATGTGTGTGATATTGGGGGAAGGTGTTGCCGAAGCTGGGACTTTTGCGAAGCCGAAAATTGTTCAGAACTCTGGCTCAAACGACTGCCCAAGTGTGAGCTAGAAGAAAGTGTGAAGATGAAGTTTCCCTGCCTGGACTCGCACGCGCTCAATCCAACACTGCGTCGCATCAAGTGTTGCTTTGAAGATGCGTTCAATTTAAAACTTGAGTGGGGAAGTATCAGCGTGTGGTGGTGGCATATTTGTGTTGGTACCGTCGAGTGGCTTTAATACTTGAATCTGGTTCCAGGCTGCCTTCAGGGTTAACGTGAAAACAAACACAAGCGGCCTCATTTATATCGAGTATGAATTTCACAAACATTCATGACAAGTTGTGCGGATTCCAGGCACAAATGTGATGTGTTTTGGGAAGAAGAAAACATTCTCTAGGACTGCATAAGCAATCTAAGTCCCTACAGGAGATCATTTAGTTACCACGGTAACAAGTATACATTACATTTTCAGACACATAACAATAACTGTACCAAACTAAAGCTGCCTTTTTGCTTCCCCACATACTTTAAATGCAGCCCATTTTTTTTTTTTTTTAAATTTTAATACTGTGGTATTTCAGCCCGATCTCACGGGGATTCGTGAAACTGTCACGTAAGTTTTAGTTTCGGTTTCGTGTGCACCAACACGATTTCGTCATGTTTTTCGTGCCGCTCACCACGAAATACGCACCAATGTATTTTCAACGGCGGACTTTTCGTGCCACTCAGAATGTATTTCAAAAGAATGTGTATATTATATTTTTAATGTAAAACCGTGGCGAATCCAACGCTATATTTTGCATGACATCGTCCCTAAACATAACCCTAACCATAACCCTAACCATAACCTAACCATAACCTAACCATAAGCCGGTGGTACACTTACCAATTTGCATAGGAATTTCAAGAATGTCCGGCGGCCGGCGGCCGCAAACGCGATCACACAAGCAGTATACGCCGATGGACAGCTTAGATCGTCATGAATCCGCCGGTATAAACCACTTTCAGATGTGATTACCACAGCGAAAAACATTTCGTGGTGAGCGGCACGAAAAACATGACGAAATCGTGTTGGTGCGCACGAAACCGAAACTAAAACTTACGTGACAGTTTCACGAATCCCCGTGAGACCGGGTTGGGTATTTATATATCATGCTTTTGTAAAAGAGACCTTCATGCTGAAATGTATTAAAAGGCTGAATAAAGTTAGTGAGAGAGGTACTAAAGGCAAAAAATGTATTTTTTAACCATTAGATATTACCATCAAACTTCCCCAACTGGTTAATTATGTGAAGACAATTATTTGTCCCATTACAATTTTTCTGAATGTTTATGCATAAATATGGAAAATACTTAACTGCTCATCTAAATATGCACTAATTTGCACTTCATTTCCAAAACAGAAATCTGAACACTGAATACAAGCGGGACTAAGAAATCCTGTCAACATATTAGCCTCAAAGGTTTTACAAGTGAGACTTTTAATCACGGCCAACAGCCAGCTAAAAATCCATTTTCACTGTGTTTTTTAGTAATATATATTTTTTTTTCAAATCAGGTTATGAATTATAAATGAACAAACCCTTCTGTAAACACCTCTAAAATATCGATACAAATAAAACTGGGGAGTTTGGTGTATGTAAGGACTGCTTAAATGGAGAATTTAGGCTCAGAGTAGGAGAAACAACAGTGAGAAAACAGCTTAAATATGACATGTATTGTAAAATCCCATACATTTTAATCGGAAAGCACTATTTACACATCAATATTAAATCAAATATAAATTTCAATAGATATCGCAATGAAATTTTCCCAATTGATTATTTACATTGGTATTTTTTATATTATGTGTTTTCAGATGTTTTATTTTGAAGTCTATCAGAATAAGTACCAAAACTGGAGAAAACAAAGTTTAACTTTCTTGTTTCAGTTTGTTGGCATATTAGTCAAAGTTTGTTTTATAGAAGGAGCTTTTTGATATCTCTGTTTATCTGAAAATGTGGTCAACAGCCAGAAGAAATCTATTTTCCCCGTGTTCATAGGAATAAAATGTTCTGTAAATCAGGCTATGAATGATATATGAACAAACTCTTCTGTAAACACCTTGAGAATATAAATAGGCAGAAAATGGAAAGCTTGGCGTGTGTAGGAGGAACTGAAGTGGGGATTTCTGGGTCAGAGCAGGTGAGAAAGCTAATTCTGATTAAACAGCCTGAAGATATACATCATAAAACTCTCTATAATCTAATGGGAAACCACTTCTTTACATTTCATCGAGTAAATATGACCTTGAAACATCTCTGGTTTATGATCTAAATGGGGACAACTATGTTCTGTTTCACATGCTTTCTAAAATTCTATGCTAAAATATGTTAATGAGGTGTTTTCTTATTAAATAGGAGCTAATTTGTATAAATCTCCAATGCACACATGGTAAAATGAACACCTAAATGTGTATTCTTGACTATTTCTTTGACTTCATTGGGAAACAAAACAGGCCAGAATCTTAATAATTTCCCCAGTACATGAATAAACAATGATTTTGCCTGTAGTGTCTTAGCTTAATGTATTATGTATTTTATAAAAAACACTTTAAATAGTTTTTCCTTTGATATTTGCTTCGATAAGTTGAGCAACAAAGTGTGCAGGTATAATCTGAAGGCAGTTCATGATTTATTTGTTGCAAAAACAAGGGAAAATAAATCGATAAATCTCCATGAGAACCTTATGGCTTCCTGACCCTTCAGCGTTTACACCCATCCTTGGTATTTACCTTGAACAAGATCTATTACACATGTCCGCCTGTCTGTAGCATGTAGAGGCTTCAACCGTCTGTCGATTGTCAGCAGGACACGCAAAAACATCAATATCAATCATTAAATATTGAAAACGGTAACTGAATCGATGGGGGAAGATCCCCAACACCCCTCCATTAAGAGATTGGATCCATACGGCAACAGGAAGGAAACTGTTCCGGGATAATGATATGATCATCATTCATAGATTGAGAAAGTCAAGAAAAGGTTAAACATTTCAAAACCATCTGTTGTTCAACCATCAGTGTCTGCTGCGTGTGGTTCAGCTCTTCTTCCTAATGGTGCTTTGCTTCTCTTGCGTCTCTCAGCTCAGATTTTAAACTTGATCCGAGGTAAACTTAAAATTGGAGTCTTATAGCAACCTGACCTGAACTAGAATAACAGTGCAACCTCATTAGCAAATGATTGCGAGCTCGAATTTGATGTTGCTACGCCGACTTCAATTTAGGATAATGATAGTTTTCTTCTGACCGAGGTATCCTCTGTTTATATTATCAGGTGATGCAACGCCTTCCAATGAGTGACTGAAGACCAGTTTCCAGTTTACGCAGCCAAGCAATAAATGAGGAAGCTGAAACTTTGAGAGCAGTTCAGGCTGTCAGATTGTTACGAGGAGGCTGAGTAGAACAAAGGGAGTTCTACAAAAAGCCTTTCTCAGAGTGGATGATGGTGTCTTTGTACTGAGTGTATAATTAAAAGGTATCACTTTAAGTGTATATTTGATGTAAAAATTGCAATCAGGCTACTAATTTTTTTTTAGTAATACTACTCACAATCCAATTCTGCTCCCATAAACACAAAGTAGAATGATGGTGGGGAGAAAAGTTAGTGGACACTCTGTTGAACACCACATCTTAAAACTGTGAGAAGTGGAAACCAAAATGTCTGTGTATCAGCAGCTGTATGTGTTTGTGTGTCCATCTGCTAGCCTGTCTGTGCGCAACATTATTGAAAAATGGACCAATGGATTTGGGTGAAAAATTTCAGGGAAGGTCAGATTTGACATAGAGACCACCTCGTTTGATTTTGGCAGTGATGCAGCTTATAGTCTGGATCCACGGATTAAACACCAGAAGATGCCCTGTTTTTAAACTTACATTTACTAAAATATTATGGATATGTCAATAAAAAAAAGAAAAATGTTGTTTCACTATTGGTACACTATTAAAGAGCAGAAAATGCCCTACTCCTTTTACTGTGGACATGTTTGTTTATTTTACAGATTTATTTCTTGGAATATAGATAAAAAGTTAAAATATATGGCCAGTGGAGCAGGGAGAGTATCAAACAAAGGAAAAAGTGTCGCCGGCTGATGCTGCAAAGATATAACAGATTTATTTAAGAAGCCTGCAGGTGGTGATGATGAGGACGGTGGTGAAAAGTCGGAAACATCAGAGAGGAGTGAGTAGGAAGCAGCTAGTATGTCATGTTTATGTGCTCTGTGCTGTGAAAATGAACTGAACAAATGTTGTTTATTAACTTTGGTGGAGTCTTGCTGAGGTTTGACCATTTTAAAAGTCTGAATGTCAGACTCAGAGCACAAAATCACGAAATTTCTCGAAAACAAGCATTTGCTTAACTGTAAATAGGCAAAATAAATATGTCAACATTGGACTACTCATCAATTCTTACTGGCATTATTGTCTACAAGGTGAGTAGGGAGCAGAATAGTTTGAACTAGGGATGCACTGTTGAATGTCATTATGTGACTGTGAAGTACATTAGAGCAAAATACATTGTTTTCATGTTGTCTGGGCTTCATTAATTGTTAATTGCGTTATGACAAATAGGCTAAATGGAAATCTTTTTTCAATATTATCAATAATTCTGATTATAACAGCAGCTCAGGTGATCATTCTATTAATTTCACTTTATTTTTTTGCTTGGAAAACAAGATTTACTCAATTAATTACGATTTATTTAGACAAATTTCTTTTTTAAATGAATGATTCGATCAACAAACATATGGTTAACTGGACTGAAGCTGGCCCTGTTTTCCCTAATTTAACTACAAGAGCATTTCTGAGATGGATTAGAGATTTTTTTGGGTAATAAAGTGTCACGACGGGGGGGGTTTGGAGAACCCAGGTGCAGATATGACTGACAGACAACCGGGCATAATGAGAATAAAAGGGTTTACTAATGTAAACTTCTACAAACAGAAAACGAGACTGAAGTGGCAAAAAGGAAACTAAACTGTGGTAAACAACAGGGCTACAAAAGATACTCACACACGGAAGACAAATGACTAAGGCAAAAACAAACTGAAGTCCATACAAACTACTGAGTCCAAAAGGGGTAAATCCACAAGGGGAGAAAAGTGAAGAAGTCCATTAAACTGATGTAATCCAGAGGGGTAGGGAAAGCGGGGGAGCAAAGTCTGAAACAACGTGTGTGTCCAACAATGAGCCAGCAACAACTCAGAGAAAAGGCAGGGCTTAAATAACAGAGGAGGGGACCAGGTGAATGGAGTTGGGCTTGATTGCATCAGCTGACGGCAAACAGTAGGCAGGGTGCAGCAGACAGGGGGAGCCAGAGAAACAAGACAAGGGAGGAAAAAATGGGAAAAGGACACAAGGGCAGAAACTGGGGCAGAATCTAACAGTACTCCCCCTCTACGTGCACCTCCTGGCGCACAACAAGGCAAAACAAGAAATGTTCACAGAAGAGGAGGGGGTCTGAAACTAAAATCCAGGAAAAGCAGAGTGGGCGGAGGGGGTCCGGACGGAGGGACAGAGACAAGATGCAGGAGTCGGGTGGGTGGAGGGGGTTAGGATGGAGGGTCAGAAACAATGAGTCCAATTCAATCCACGGCGGCACCAAGGCACGCAAAAACGAGCAGGTCCAATACAACAACAAAAAACAGTGTCAGTGGTTAGTCCAAAACAAAACAAAACAAAGTGTATTCCAAGAGGAAGACTCTTGAGGCCGGCGGCGAAGTCACTGTGGAGGCCGGCGGCGGCGGACGTGACCATGACCCTCAGGTGGCCGGACTGGAGGCCGGCTGTGATGGAAGAAACGAGGACCCTTGGGAGGCTGGGCTGGAGGCCGGCTGTGATGAACCGGGAGCCCTTGGGCAGCCGGGCTGGAGGCCAGCTGCGACGGGGCCTCCTTGTAGACTCTGAAACAGGGGAAGCCACTGGAGGATCGTCAGCAGGGCCAGGTTCGTTTGAGGCGGAGATGGCGTCCACCCGCTTTGGAGCGTATGCGTCGGAGGTGCCGTCGACCCGGTCTGGGGCGAAGGCATCGGTGGCGGCGTCGACCGGCTCTGGGGCGAAGGCATCGGTGGCGGCGTCGACCCGCTCTGGGGCGAAGGCATCGGTGGCGGTGTTGACCCACTCGGAGGCGTAGGCTGAGGAGGCGGCGTCGACCCGCTCAGAGGCATAGGCTGAGGCAGCAGCATCGACCCGCTCGGAGGCGTAGGCTGAGGCGGCATCGTGGACCCGCTCGGAGACTGTGGCTGAAGCGTCTGAGGCGAAAGCGTCGACCTGCCCGGGGAATGCGGCTGAGATGTCCGAGGCGGAAGTGTTGACCTGCTCGGTGACTGCGGCTGAGGCGTCCAAGGTGGAAGCGTCGACCTGCTCGGGAACTGCAGCTGAGGCGTCCAATGCGGAAGCATCGACCTGCTCGAGGACTGCGGGTGAGGCGTCCGAGGCGGAAGCGTAGACCTGCTTGGGGACTGCGGTTGTGGGATCCAAGGCGGAAGCGTCGACTTGCTCGGGGACTGCGGGTGAGGCGTCCGAGGCGGAAGCGTAGACCTGCTCGGGGACTGCGGTTGTGGGATCCAAGGCGGAAGCGTCGACTTGCTCGGGGACTGCGGGTGAGGCGTCCGAGGCGGAAGCGTAGACCTGCTCGGGGACTGCGGTTGTGGGATCCAAGGCGGAAGGGTCGACCTGCTCGGGGACTGCGGCTGAGGCGTCTGAGGCGGAAGAGTCGATCTGCTCGGGGGCCGCAGCTGAGGCGTCTATGGACGCTCTGGGCACTGGGGAGCGTCGAGGTCTGGGCACTGGGGAGCAGTGAGGTCTGGAGTTTCTTAGAGCCCCACTTCTGTCTAGATTTCTTTCGGGAAGGAGGCTTATAAGAGAACAGGGGTTCAGGTTCCGACGGAGAACTGTCCTGGCTGGGGTGAAAATTATCGAGTCCAAGAGCTCTGTCCAACAAAAAGTCACATAGTTCACTGGAGGTAATGGTGACTGGAGGGCCATCAGCCAGACGGGCGGACTGAGTACCGGAAGGATTTGAGACAGCGGTTGGAGGTGTTATGTAGCTCCCGGGAGGGTTCAAAAATTCTAAAAGATAATCCGGTAAGTGGCTTATCAGCCAAGGCATCTTGGCGGCAGCCTTGTGTCCTTGTATTCCGGAATCGAAGCGTTAACCCACTCCCCCCATAATTCCAGCTGAAGGTCGAAATAAACAATCAAATTCAACCTCAGAAGTTTTGAATAAGGTTTTAAGACTTGTCAAATTCATCCACATCAAAATGAAAAAGCTTTTTTACTACAAGCCTGGTTTTGTGCGATGTTAATTGCAAGTAGGTGTGTTCAGACAGAATGGGAATCAAAAGGAGCATGTTGCTTGCAAAGTCAATGGAGAAGCCTGAGTGGGTGTGAACAGGTGTTTGAAAATGTTACAGTTTGAGGAAATGATTCTTGCTGCTCCTTAGTCAATGAATGGACATCAATGGGGCCGAGCTACACAATGAAGAAGCAAACCCAGAATAAAACTACACACAAGTGTGTGGGTGTCCATATTCCTTCGAAATCAACTTCTAAATGAAAAAAAAACATTCCTAGTTTTAGCATTAAAGAGCAAAAAGAAGACTTAATCTGCAACCATACAATCCCACAGTGAGATATTTATTCTAAAAGATGCAGAAATACCAAGTAAGAGGCGATGCATCCTTGACTTTTGACTCTGCTTTCACAATTTATTGTTGAGCACCTGCCGATTGTTAGTTGAGAATCACAAATTCCCCACCATCCCCTAAGGGCTCCTTAAAAACACTGTGAGAAACAAAGCTAATCATGAACTGAGGTACAAACAAGACAAAGTGTTGGTAAAGTGAACCCACCATGACAATCAATTTAATTACTCCCACACAAAACAACTCACGAGAAGCATGAATATCACACACTGACGATGCGGAACAGTTTCCAAAGGTGGATCGCTTCTTAAATGAAACCATTCGTTTGTGACCTTGGAAGCAAATCGAAGCTGAATTTAGAGAGGAGGCTCCCGTCACCTTGTTTTCTCTCGGCTGCAATTTCAGAAAACTCGCCGCGGTGTCGTAATGTCAAGCGTCAGGGGGATGAAGTGTGATATCCCAAGGAAGGAGGCGGTTGAGAGGGATTGAAGTTTTAACAGTCAATCAAGATCTCAGGGGGAACTTTGTGGGCATTCCCCGAGCGAGTGTCACAAACAGAGGCACCACAATGCTTGTAAATTCAATCTACGCCCCAAATAAAATGTCAGGATAGGTAGGCAAGTGAGGTAGCGGGTGACACGCTAGCTCTGCATGGAAAACAGCATTCTCACAAATCAAGGCTGGCAGTGGAGGTAGCAGAAAACAAGCCGGAGAAGCAGCTGTGTGCAAGAAGTTTCCTCCACGGAAAAAAACAACAACAACACAAACACATTCGGAAATTAATCACCCAGTTGTCAAAGTGTTCACAAATCGCACGCATTAGTAGCCTTCTACAAACTCGAAGTAGGTCTGCAGTCAATTATTCCTCATGTGCACGAGACAGAAAGAAAGAAAGTAGTGTGCAGTGGAGTGTCAGGCTGAATTACGGATCCGGACTGTATCTGATTTGTCCTACAGAGAGAACAGTGGAAACACGAGCCCACCAAGGGCAGAGAAGAGCATTTATACAACGCGTTTTAATCGAGCATTTTGAATTTAATCAATTAAAACTGTGGAACCCCATCCATTAGGAGACAAGAAAGAGCTGGGCCACGGATGAAAAGTGTGCGCTGATTAATTGGGTCCCCCCCCTTTTAAAGATCCTCTCTCTGTTCTTTCCCTTGAGTTCCACGACAAGAGCTTGAGAAGTGTCTCTCCACATTCGCCTTTCCTCCACTGCTGCCGCTTTCTCCCTCTCACCTGCCTAATTAACTGTCAGCCGAAGCCATGTGCACTTCTACCGGCTCGCGAAAGAAAAGAATATTAAAAATCCACCCAAAAAAGCAACCCTGAAAGAATACGTCGCTGTTCGACTGGGCTCTCCGTGGATGACAAGAGCAACGGCAGCCCAACGCTGAGAGGAAGTGATAGGAGCTTGTACGGGCAGAGAATCAAATAGGTGTTCATATATTATGTACACAGAGCTGCTGACTCTAGGAGGAATATCAAAGGGCGCACAGATCGTGGGAGGAGCATAAAAAAACACAAGCTTCTTACTAATCCTCATCTGGCGAAAGTCAAGATTTGAATTCAGTCTGATAGAGTAGAGAACCGAAAAGCTTAGAGTGTAAAAATACAGTAAAAAGTGCAAAAACAACTGTTTTTTTTCACAGCTATCAAGTAATGGAGTATGAAAAACACCGTTATCCACTATGACCATGTAATCAGATGAAAAAAAAAAGCCACGAGGCTTTTATCAATTTAAAGCCACAATGATTTGCGCCTATTTTCTGATTGCCACCTTTTACCTCTGCGAGCCAGTTGTGTTCATCGCCCATGACAAATTTACTTCAAAGGAAGCCTCCATCATGACCCATTTTCTCTTCCACCAACAGCTGAGCTTTTGCCCAATAAGGCACAAAGCGGGAATTTTCCCACGAGCCCCTGTGCATCAGAAGCTGGTAAGGCAAAGGGAAAAGATTCGGAGGCAGCCGCATGATGCTGAGTCGGAGGCAATCATTTGAAGTATCGCTAACGTCGTAAAAATTTGAAGACGATGCGAGGAGGAATTATGCGCTGAGTCATTACAGCTGAACAAACACAAGCTGCATCCGTGTCGCACAAAGTAACCAAGATAGACATGACAAGTGTAACTATAATGAAGAGATATCATAGGATGGGGGGAAGAAAAAACAACAGGCATGGCCTTTACACGACTGAATCATTTTCCTTTTCATGCACATGCTGCGAATGACTCATCGTGTTTTTCCTCCAGCCCCTTTTCTGATGGAAACTCAAGGTCCATTCACAAAAGGATACAGAAATCTAATTGGAAATGTTGCACTGAACTCTGCTCGGCTACTTCAAGCTAAATCTGTGCAGCAGCAAAAACAAAAAGGAAACTTAAAGGATGGTATTTGAATCAATACAGCTCAGTTGCTCAAAACAGGACAACACTGTCTGTCCTAACACAAAGTGAAGGTTTGTTGTGGCAACATAGAAGAATTTTGAGGGTTGGATCCACAATAAACTTCCACTGTGTTGAGGTGGAGGCACCAGGTGAATCACAGAGACACGGTGTTAAAAACAACTGGTTTTGTTGAACAGTATTTTCATGCACTTGTTATGCAGCAGATTGTGCATGAAATATTTGGAATATCATGTTTTAAAACATTGCTAGAATCCAACTGACTAATTGCTTCTACTTTGCTGATTCTTTGATCACTGTCAGTGAAACCTTAACACTCACTGGAGCTACTGAGGTGCTGGCAGACTTATTCCAAAAACTTGTGCAAGAAGATTTCTTTAACATTTCATTGTCATCTTCACAATAACAGGAAAAATGGCAAAGTTGAAATGATTAGAGTTAACTACTGAATGAAAATAGTACTTCAAGAGACTGACAGAAACAGTGCTGAGAACTGTATAGAAAGAAATAGATGTTGCCAATGCAACATGGTGTGACTTCTTAACCAAATTTAAAACCAATCGTCAATTCAATTTGCTTTGCTTTGCTTTCCTGACATGGATGCCAGGTTAACTATGTTGCCAAAGCACCAAGAATGATGTAATTAAAACAAAAACAGCAAGAGCATGGCAGCAAAGTAGTGACAAAAAATGTTGAGAAGTCTTTCAAAAAGTCTTGAAACTTCAGATTGAGACTATAAACTCATTGGAAAAATGTTAACTGACACATAAATACTCAGAGGATTTCCTCATAGACTTTATATACAATTCAATTCCTTTTTGCAGCCCCCTGCTGGCCAGTAAAAATAATGCAGGTTTGAGTCATTTTGTGTTGATTTTGCTTTTCAGATCTGGAATCCATGACCATCTTTTAGAGACAGTCTACGGATGAATATGATACAACTACTCTATTGTACTAAAAGAATGAGAGCAGAGTACAATATGTTAAATATGTTGGAACCGTTCAGTTGCCAATACCAACACGCATTCTTCAGGTTAACAGTCGTCTGTCATACCACAGTGCAATTAATAACAGTAGCTGTAAATAAAGAATTAGCACTAGATACCAGAAATTCCCTGATGAATACTTCCTACTAACATCTGACCCCAAAATTTCCACCACATATGAACAGCAAGGAAGGCTCTGGCATACAGTATATCGCTGAAAACAAAGCCACAGATAAGTAGAACAGGACCTACTTTGGGCGAATTGGCTTCGGTTGACTAATCGAGAAATCTGAAGCAATGCCACTGTGACGAGCAAGCATATGCCACAAGTATGACACTGCATGGTCCATTGAAAGAAAGGGGAAAAAACAAAACAAAACAGCAATCCCAGTGGAGAATGAAACATGTTTCCTTACCTATTGCCATCTCTATGATGCTCATTTGGCTCTCTGAAGGGAAAAGGATTTTTGGCGGCTTGTCTGTCAGGGGAGCTGTGAGAAGACAAACAGAAAAAGAGAGAAGAGAGCACATTAAATTCCACATCTTTCTCCCCCGATGGACTGTGGGAGTATGATTTATTCATTAAAGACTACAATAAAAGCTGCATTAAAATGGGAACAAACACATGGAAATATAATATTTAAAGAGTGGACAGAGAAAAAAAGGGATAAATTACTATGACTCAGAATTATCCATTCAAAGCTTTAAACATCAATGCATATACTTTCAAAGCAGCGGCTGCTATTCATTCTTTGTGTAAGCGATGATATGGCTTTGACTGCAATACTAACAGCGTAGTATATACAGTAGCTGCACAGCAAGTCAGCCATTTCTGAATCGACAGTATACCCTGAAGTGAGAATCATTCACAACTGCAGTGGGCGCATAGGAAAGTTAAGATCTGCGGCAAAAGATGCAGTACTTTCAGCTGTGCACAGCTATAATGACCAGAAAGTGGGAGTCTCAAAGTATCAACAAATAATAAGAACCTAAAACAAAAGCCTTCCCAAACAAGCAATATGATATACATGAACTGTCAACATGTCAACCATGAGCAAATTGCTGATTTAAAAGTGAACCACAGGTTACATCAGAACAGCCTTCGTCCCAACTCGCTTGCGAACGCACCAATTCCAATTAGACAGCTGCTGGGTAACAAAAGACGTGCACTTAGAGGCTCCTCATTATAATGATTCCCTAATTGGTCCTAGTCTTCAAAGTGGCATCAGAGAGGTTTTCTATCTCTGCACACTTAGAAATACTCAAAGGGATGAAGGTTTGTTTCGGTACAAATGAGTTGTGGTTCGACTGGAGCCGCTTCCCCCGGAAAAAATGAGCTGACTTCTAGTGAGAGGAGGGACGGAGCGGAGGAAAGTTTTCGAAATTTGAACTGAACTGGACGCATCATGGACTCCACGCTTGAATTCTTTGGTGATGGGAGTCATCACAACAGTAACACACCTGGATATTGACCGTTTCCTGTTTCACTAAAAATGCCTTACCATGTCGAAAACTACATATTAACAGAGTCAGGTTTTCTGAGTCTTGTGTCTCCCTTTGTGGCAAAGAGAGGGATTACACAAACACCATTGCTATGTGATTATGATGTGCGTTTTTAAGACTGAAAACCCGCCTCTGAGCTACTTTTTTTTAATCTGTAGCATTGAAACAGTTCTTCGTTGCTTCTTACGTTTTTCCATCAGACTTGTAGTTGTTGTAATTGTCTATGGCGCTTTGCAATTACTACCAATTGACTTAACACACATCGCTAGTGGTATACTAGTACGCGGCAATGTCACCACAGGAAGTCGATTTAGACCTCTGGTGGACAGACAGATTTAGCTGAGACTGATGAACTTAATTAGTGCAGTTTGAACCCATTGGCAAGAGCTTGAATCTAAAGGATGGATGTGAAGGTTGTGCACTCTAGCCTTAATTAGTTCCATTGTTTTACAAGAACTTGACATCTATGCATCATCACTTGGTACATAAAGTTTATTTATTGCGATCAAAACCTCTGTATGGACTTGTTACAGATTTAAAATTGTATTTACATTTGTACAAGTCATTCAAACTAAATGCCAAATATGTAATCGACAGTATTTTCACTATTTGTGAGCATCCTGCTATTGTTAAGGTTTGGACAAGTTGAGGCAACTAAATATACTAGCTGCTGGATACCTGGTGAAATATTCGCAAAATAAACTGTCTCCTATGTTGAAGTCACATGCTTTGTTGACTCATTCATCCACCCCAGCCTCCTCCTTAAAAGGTTTACTAGCTCTTGAAAAATAACTCATTTGTTTCTGACAAACAAAAGTGTATTGCAGGGCTGTTCGAAGTTCCTGTCAGGTAAACATATGGGTCATTTCAGACATTTGAATAACAACTTTCTGGTCTATACTTGCAACGAAGAAGCAAGAATGATTTGATTTATAATCAAACGAGTCTTTAAGTAGGTCTTCAATACTACATCAACTCCAAATGCCATTGGTAAAGTAGTTCAAAACACAGGAAACAAAGAGAGTGTGCAGATATTTCGCTTTTGGTTTCCTTCGTTGGCACCAGGTCTCTATTTGTTTGAAACTAAGTGTTATTTCAAAAGAATTCTGCAATATTTTCAGTTAAACATGCAACATCGACTCATTCGGGCTAATCAAAAAATCCTTCCATCATTCCGAAGTCAAATCAGCTGCCAGACGAAATAATATTTTGGTCTTAAGTACATGATCAGGCAGTTTGTTGAGAGTAGTGGGCTGAAAGCAGGAATAAGCGCCTATGAGTTCATTAATTACAAATTCAAAAAAAGGGCCACAGCAAATGATGTCTTTCCTTGTGCCTGGCATATTTCAACGCAGTGCAAAAAAAAATCTCATTACCTTAATTATGGGTTTCTTGATGAAATATGCTTAGATTATTTTGTTTCATAATTACATGAAAAGAAGAAGAAAAATGAGTTTTTCCACTCTGATGGTTTGTCTTCTGCAAGACAAAGCTGAATGTGAAGAGAGGAAATGGTGCACAGGAATGTATTTATAGAAACATGAAAAGAGAACTCAGCTGGGGATGCAAACATCAAACATGGAGCCACTGAAGATGCTGCTAAAGTGAAAGTTAGACATTAGATATTCCTATTATTTATAAAACAAGAGCACAGGTAAAGCTGCTACTTTATTCCATTTTATGCTGAAAATATCAACATAATAAATGCGGTAATTACTCAAATCCATAAGATCCACATTAGCCCAAATGTATGTGCTCCTGCACCGAGCGATTTTATGCCAAATGGATATTTTAAGCTCCTCTTCCTTTCAGCTGTTGGAGATTTTATTGGCCAAGTGTTGCATTATAGAGCAGCTCTCCTTGCAACTGCCTCCAGTAGCACCCGGAGGTAGGAAAGCATGATAGCGGCTGGTTACACAATGAATTGCCAGAATGCTAAGAACAGGAAAATGGGAAATGTGGCACAGGTTTGGAATAATCTTTAACGCTAACTGCTGGAAACAGGAACCAGAATACTCAGAAATATAGCCATGTGCTTTTTATTACAACACAGAGAGAAGACCAGCAGGTGTGTAATGACAACTGAGCAAGGCCATTTGCTGAAGAAGACTGGAGGAAAATGTGACAAGCTGCACAAAAATCAGGGAATATTTTGAAATTTTAACACAGAAAGCTTCAATTAGCCACATTTAATTTCCCTGTATTGCCCCTGTGAAGACTTAGAACACATCTAATAGGGTTTAGAGACTTCACAGGGACAGTAAAGCCCCATGTCAATCAAATCTTGCTAATTGTTACTTGATTTGGATGCTTAATCAATGTGCAAATTTTATTTATTGGCTTTATTTGACAGGTTAGTAGAGAGACTGGCAGCAAAGTAGGGAGTCGAATGGGGGTAGACCTGCAGCAAAGAGTCGTGAGCTAGAATCGAACCCAGACCGCTGCATCAGGAACTATAGCCCCTGTTTTTAGGTCACCTGCTAAGCAAGCTGAACTATCTGGGTGCTTCTCAATGGGCAAATTTTGTGCCAGTTTAAGGGGAGACACTACAGATGGATAGGATGAAACATTTAACTTAAGGATACCAACATTAAATTTCCCCAGTGGATTGTTTCTAGCACTGCAATGACATATTGTAATACAAGTTTTCTCAAATCACATTTGCATTTGCAAAAGAGGTTTTAACCCTCCAGTTGTCTTCGTTATGGGTGCCAAAAAATATTATTTCCTTGTCTGTAAAAAACCCCAAAATTCAGCAAAAAAATTCCCCAAATTTCAGAAAATTTGTAAAACTTTCAGGAAGAACATTACAATAATTCCTTAAAAGTTTCTCTAAAAAGTTTTATTTCAAAAAAATCTCCCAAATTTGTCAAGAAAATTCTTGCAAATATTTAAAAAAAATGAGTAAAAATCTTCCAAAAAAAAAAATCCTAAAAAATATGTAAAGTGATTACATATATATATATCAGTAAAACTTCTAATATTTTCTTTAACTGTATTTTTCAGTTTTCTGAAATTTCATATTCAAACATGGAAATCAGGCATGATCTTAGTAAATAAACACAAATTTGCATGCATCTCCAAGAGACAAAATATAGTAAAATAAACATCTAAATATGTATTTTGGATATTTTCTTATCACGATATGGAAAAAAAAATGTGTGTTATGGAAGCAAAATAGCAAAAAAGTGTAAAAATTGACCTGTGCACGTATGTCTTGCCTTAACACTGGCATAGTTTCATAGCATCGCTACTAATTTAGATGCTATCAGGGTTCATTGTGAAGCTTTCTGTGGTAACCTGAAGCTTCCAGTGCACATACTGTGAGAACGGCCTTCCCGCAGAATTACTAGATATCTCGTGTCCTGCAGTTAAATTTCCAAGATTAAAAATGTTTGCATATTCATAGATTCTGGAGTTTCCAATGAGGCAGCAAAAGTAGATGAAGGAATGGAAATGGGCAATGACAGTTTTTCATCAGATGCAGATTTTTACTACATATAACAAGCATGTCTGGAGGTTATCTTTAAGTTGCTTTACATTCTATCCAGAGAAGGATGCATATATGCAGTTTCTGTAGCTGGAAGCAACTCTGCACGATGCAGTAATTTTATTAGAAATTCAACACTCCAGGCATGACAGCCATCTACCAGATTCTGTTAACACGCTCCTCTGTCTCTATCGGGGAGAGAACAGGGATGTTGGTTGCCTTTCTTCAAAGAAAAGTAAAGTCTTGAGAGGTATTATAATTGAGAGGTTCTCCTCGATTCAAATGCGAAAGCCAGTTTTGATTTTGCAGGTTGCCCCGAACAAGTGGAAGGTGAACTCCCAAAGGTAGTTCAAAAAAGGTAATCAAAGTTCTGGCGCATTTTTTAACAAGCTCAGAGAACATGAGGCTGATTCTTGGCAAGTGTGGCGTCGTTTTAAAAAGCTAAAGGTAACAAAGTAGGGAGAAGGCTGCTTAACTCGAGTAGGAATGCTGCCCTTCATCCAAATCAAGGGCACGCTGCTGATGCGCCGCTCGTCGGCGGGTTCGCGCCGCGCTGGAAGGCATGCGAACACACATTCGCACAAATCAGAGCTGCATTAGCGAGGCTGGCTGGTCCTCAACTACAAAACCGTAATTCTGCGGCAGGTTAGTATGAGTGGGAGTGGGCAGGCTTTTTCGCTGGGGGGCGAGAACCACATCCAGCCTGACCTGCTTCACAAACACAGTGCAGGAGAGGCCTTATAGATATAGCATAAGCCCATCACACACACACACACACACACACACACACACACACACTGCTGTAAACACTGAAAGGCCTGATGCTGTATCAGGTGGGGGGAAAATCTTTAAAGTGTCCCTGTGATCTGCTCTCGCTGTGATCACATGATGATGGATGACGAGATGGAGTAATGAAATAGCAAAAAAAGAGAGAGAAAAAATGGCCTTGTTCTCGCCCATTAACTCCACCATCACCTTTTCTCCCTCCACCCGTTTACTCGCCGTACGTCTTTGTAGCTGGGTCTGTCTGTTTGAGCCGCTCTCAGGGGTGAGAGAGAGGGAAGATGAAATAGTGGGAGAGGAGGAGGGAGGGAGGGAGAGGGTTGTGGTCCTCTGTTCACACCTCATTAAAGACCACTTCAGCAGACATAGATTAAGAGGAGTAGCATGTGTGTGTGCGTCGGTCGGTGTGTGTTTGTGAGCCGGAGATCGTTAAAAGAAAGACGCAGTCTGAGTTCCACAGCAGAAAATAAATGAAAGCCGTTTTCGAGCAACTTGAGAAGCAAACCTTGTTAGTCATACGTGTACAAAAGGAAAAGCTCGGAAATTCGACACCTTTCATCTTTTTGAGTCAATTTCTTCAGACAACTGGACCGACGGGACATTCTGCTCTAAGATTTGTTGTCTTACATGTCAGTAATAATGAGTGAATTACAAAGATTACAGGTTCATAAAATGCTAATGTGAACATGCAGAAGGAACATTTTAGATATTCTGGAAAGCTAAATTGACGCAGTGGAGAAGTCTTGGGAACGGTAGACTCATCGATGTTCATGAGCTCTTTTTGGAGACCATAGAGAAGAAGGTCATGCACATATGGAGCCAAACCAAGCTTAGGAAGGCAACCCTAGAGGCAGGGGAAGGAGCTTGGGAGCTTCTTCACGTCAGCTCAGACATTTTGTTTGTCATTTTGAGTCTTATTTTTGTTGCTTTGTGTCTTTTTTTTATTTTTTTTATCTGTGTTTAATTTTGTCACCTTGTGTCTCATTTTTCTTGTTTAGTATTCAGTTTTTCTTGTTTTGTGTCCCTTTTTTGATGGTTTTGTCCCCACATGTGATCGATATTTAACTGTGGACAGCTGATGACATGATTGATCTGATTTAACTGTGTACATTTAAATAAGAGTCCAGGACAACAACAACATTTCTTGCAAGGGATAGGAGCTGATGAACTATATTTTATTGGTGCAAATGCCAGTCTTATCTGTTCTGAATTGATTTGATTTGGGTGCTGGATGCCTCCTTTTAATGTTTTTCTCATATTGTGTCTGGTTTTAGTCGTTGTGGGCCTTGCGTTACTTGGGTTGTGTCTCATTTTTTGAATTTTGCTTCCTGTTTTTGTTGTTTCTGTCTCGTCTTTCTTGTTTCATGGCTCTTCTTTGTTTAGTGTCTGTTTTTTTCTTGTTTTATATACCTTTTTTGCTCCCTTTGTCTCCACATACTATAATATATTCTCTTTTTATTAGTCATTATTGCTCCTTTCATTCTTCATTCAAAGACAAATACTGTTGCACCTACACTGTTTCCATTTTACACTCTCAAAAAACTTTTGAACATTACTCTGCACATCAGCCACATACAGATGTTTCACCATGTTAAATTTCACTCAGCTTGCTAAAAAACTGCATTATGTTATTGTTATTGAACCACTGTGTCCAGTCTGTTTGGGGACACCTCAAGACAGACTAAAAGCTGGATTGAGTTTATATATCTCATCTGGCATGGGAACCTCTTGGGATCCAGGAAAACATTGTGAGGAAGAAAGACGTGTTAAATAATCTGCTTATTCTGCTGCCATTGTGACCCGACTGCAGAACACCACCACTACCATAACCTGTCAACACTTTGAAAATAACATAAGACTTTTCAATCATGCAGACATTAATACTCATAAATGGAGGGGACAGCGGCTGGCTGAGGTTCAAAGTGTGGCTGTCTAGCTGAGACCTGATACATTACCAGACATGTCATTAAAGTGAAGACTCTCGGACTTTAATGTGTTGGATAAGTTGGCAAGAATGTCTTCAAACTGGACCGAGTCCGAAGGGAACTCCACAGAACTGGAAGAGGAATAAATTTGTCAGCAGCTGTCAGGGGCTGTTAAAGTTTTGAAAAAGTACTCGACTTCCTCGGAGCAGAGGGGATGAATGGAGAGAGATTATAGATAACCAGCAGACTGAACTCACCAAGACACTTTGTCAAATGCAGTTTTTTGCTAGTAAACAAGAAAGCCCATCTAATGAAAATAATGAAACACCATCAGGGGACAGTGCTTGAGTAAATCACATGAGCCCTTGTATTGCTGCACATTCCTACCCTCTGTACTCACTGTGCAGCATTTGGAAGTATGATATTTCTGAGAGGCTGTCATCAAGTACTTACAAGGTTTTATTGTGCACTTTTCTTTGTCATGGATAAATAAACAGGTCAATAGACTGGAAAATGCCATTGTAAATTCTTAATGTGACCTCAGCTGAAGGAAAAGTGCTTTCATTACCACACAACAGAACCGCAACAATTTTTCTTCGGCGATGAGATTTGCTGCGACGTACAGCACAGAATGCGACTCGCCGGATATACAGCGAGAATCACGACAACGAAGATGCTGCTGTGTGGGAGTTAAATGTGATATTTCAGGCAAAAAAGATGACTGTTATTTTAGCGGGAGGTGCTTGCGGCTGTTGCCCTGAAACATCAACCTCAGGGCTTCGGGTGAAATGGAGCAGAGTCGGAATGAATGCACTCTGATGATTCCTCTGAAGAAGCAGATGCTGTTGTAACCGTGACAAGAAGAACACAAGGAACTACAAAGGACATATTAAAGAGGGGATACGGATCTCTGTTAGAAGCTTAATCATTTAGCAATTTCAGGTTTCTATAGAGAAAATGGTTTTATTGTTTTATTCCCTCAGTAGCAGCTCTCAGTGACTGGCTGAGCACTGCATCAAGAGCAACTGGTTGGAGCAAATTTCTATATATGGGCCAATATATAATTGGGGGACTTTTGGAGTCCAATGGGAAATATCTTGCATATATTTTTATTAAAAAAAAAAAAAAAAAGTATTTTTTATGTTCATTATGATAGTGTCTTTACAAATTCCATAATTGTTTATTATGGAAACAATCACTTGTTAATAAAACAATGACTGGATATCACTAAAATGTCAACTAAACAACCGTCCCAATTTAATAACAACCTTCTAATTAGCTAAACAATAATAAAATGAGCTCATTCAAAAAATATTTTGATTGTGTTCTTGTTGTTAAGTTGAGATAATCATGGCAGATATGTCTTTTTTTGGCAATATATCAAATTTTATATGGAAAATAACAAATTGTATCTGTGTCAGAGAACTCACTTTTAACGAAGTAACCCGTTACAAAAACCCCTCTCAAGGAAGTGTGTTGATTCCAGATCACATGACCTGCTCCACATGATGTCATTTCCTCCTGAAGAAAAGACTGGAAGACTCCAAGGCTTTCTTAGTTATTTAATATAAAGTAGTGTGTGAGTCAAGTGTGGATTTATTGTATGTCAACAGGTGTACTACAATATCTTTAGAAATAACTTTCAATTTTACTCAATTGTATATAAAATATTTAGAAGAATCCTTCTGTAAAAATGTCATGTGGTGTTTGGTTATAGGCGGCCATGTTGATTTTAGGCCTGAAAACTGCAAAAATGTCAACTATGTTACAAAAAATCCTGCAATTATATATTGACCCATATGCAGCTCAACCACCTCCACAGACACATTGGTGTTTTAGTAGAATAGTGTCAGTTAGGACTTGCTAGCACCACCTGTTCTTAAAATAATCAGACGATCATTCGTAAGGCATTGAATCTTCTTGTTTTGAATCAGAAACATACACAAGGTGTTCTTTGGTGTCTAGTGCTATTGATGTCAATATTCAAAATGATAGACATTTCAAAGGACTTCATAAGGATTGGAGAAGGCAAAGGACTTCCCCTCCACTTCCACAGGACTAGAGCCAAAGGTTGGCTTGACTATTTACCCGCCATAACCAATAATTCCGTCCAATATATGGCTACAAGCATCCCTATACAACTGGAGTTACACTGAGGAACTACTATTTTTCCAGCTGAACTTTATTGTAGCATGCAGTATACACACAAAAGCAATTAAACAGTACATTCAACCCCCATTAAACCACATACAACCAAGTAGCTCAGACCAAATATAACCCGTTTACACTGATTTTGTAGGAATTCAAAGATTAGATATCACTGTCATTGACAGGTGTACAGACAGCATAAAACTGTGTCTGTTTTCCAATATGTAAGTAAAGAATCGTTTTGTGTGTGTGTGTGTGAGTTAGCTATGGATTTATTAAAAGCTTTTAAAGACTGCAGGGAGGAAACCTACTTTGAAGAGCTCTGGAGAGAAGTGGTACAAACTGCTGAACAATGTGAGACTGACCCAGAACCTGCAGCCAAAAGCAGGGAAGTGTAATGTCTCAACCAGGCGGCTGTCCTGGGCAGAACAAGAATAGTTGACATGAGTAGGTGCATTAATCCTATGTAATTGAAACTATCTTACGAGTTTGCTAAAAAAAAAAAAAAAAAGCAAACAGAAACAGAACTTTAGCAGTTGCTGCAGGCTTCAATCGATTGAAAGTGACATAAGAAACCTTATTATACTATATACAAGCTCTCGTATAACTCTACCTGGCAGTCTTACCTAAAGAAGTGACAGTGATGACACCAGCTGAGAATGTTTGGCCACAGACTCCTGGCATCGACTTCCGACGTTAATGAATTTTAATAGTTCTATCGAGCTGCTGGTTGAAATGTGATGCCGATGGGTCCTGACAAGGCGGCCATATATGTGGTGAGTCGGGAGTGAAAGTGTGCTTAAATAACACTGCTGGGGGAGAATTAAGGGGTTTTATAGCTACAATTAGGACATGTTGGAAGGTACAGCATGCTGCTGCTGGATTCAGAGCCCACTTATAAACCCGAACAACACTCTTAAATCAAACAGAATGAATTTGCATCAAATAAAAAGAAAACTTTTCAGTTATGGGTTCATTAGTTAGTATTGATGCGCAAAAATGATAGCTTTATGCATTTAAATTCCAATCATGGACACCATTAGTTCGACCCACTACTCTTACGCTTCAGGTTTATCAGATCACCAACAAACAGACAAAAAACAACTTCTACATCAGAGGAATAACAGAACTGACATGGGTCTTCTAGCAATGTAGCTACTACTTTATGCACCTTGTATTCATTTATTAAAAACTAAACATTTAGGTTTTTAATTGCACCTTGTATGTAATTTTGGCACGACTTAAACCATATGTTCATACATGCTCAGCAATGTGCAATATCCAGAAGTGCAACATCAGTTACACTACAGCTTTCATAATTCCCATCATGCCAAACAAGCTATCTTTAAAAGAACAAGCTATCATTTTTAATCGACTACACATTTCTTATTACACTTAAAAGAAAATAAAGTCTGATTGTGTGCTGCATAATTTTGTTGTCCACTGAAATGACAGTAAAGAAATTCTATTTTAAAAATGAAATCTACAACTGCTTAAGGGCCCAGAGTTCCAATACTAGTTAACCTACTACAAAAAATGCTCCGGATTGTAAAAATCTAGGCGTAAAGTACATTAACTGATTCAGAATATCAGCACGTTCTTTTTATTTGGCAGTTCTCTTCAGAGATTTTCCAGTAAGGGGGTAAAATAGCGAAACAGCTTCTTTGAATAACACAGGAATTGTCTGTATCCCCAATAGTGCCAGATTTAAGGCTGAAATCTTAATGCAGCTCCACACAGGAGCTCTTACATGCTTCTTTAAATACTTTGTGTGATTGCAAGTAACCAATCTAGCTTCAGATTTGCCATTAGGGGAGCATACTGTGCAACTGAGGTGATGACCAAACCAGCTATAAAGCTTATTTCATGTCACTTCATACTCAAACCTTCCACTTCACTTCCTGCTAGAATGTTCTGCTGGCATTACATGTGCAGGTTATTGGAGGAAACTCAATCCACCGTCATGTTCCTGAAGCCATCCTGAGGTGATGTGTGCTCTGTGGCATGACATACTGCTGGAAATATCCATTTACTGTGGCCACAAAAACGATCGGCAACATTATGGGGGCGCTATAGCTTTCAAATAAAGCTCAGTTGGGTTTAGGGGCTTACCTATAGAAGTCTCTCAACACTATTAGCTCCCTACCATGAGCCTGTAAACAAGGCAACCATGGATCCGTGTCTTCCGCATACTCATAAACACGGTTTTCTGCTCTACAGATATGCAGTTGTGGCGCCCGCTGTGGCCTCATTTTCTTGTTCTTAGCTGACAGCAACACCAATATGTCCTTCAGCATACAGCTCCTGCACCGTGATGTCTGGCTAATCGCCTCTGACTTTGCTCATCGATTTAACCTTTAGAAACTGATTCTATACAGTGCGGTGAGTGAAAACATCATACGGGAGAGTCATTTTTTCCCCAAGATGCTGCACCCACCACACCTGGAAGTGACAAATCGCACCACGTAGATCAAAACGCGGCCTTGCTCCGTTGTATTATGTAGCTGAAATGTTGCCGAACCTCTAGCCCGCCTTTGTCGAGTTGCAGCCACTTGTTATGATGGATATTTTTGAGGTGCAAAAGATAAATCTTTCATCTGAAGGAGGATGCTGCTTGTTAAAAATAAGCAAGATAGTCTTGGAGACTCCCCGAGCTGAAATGACGATCTTTGAAAGCACTGAGGAGAAAAAAAAAATAGACCATTGGAGAAAGAAAAAAAAGAACCCTACAGAAATGACACTGCGACACTCTCTAAGGAGACTTGTTGAAAAAATACCAATATAGCAACCCTGCAGGAAGAGCACATAATAAGGGTATATTTCCTTATTGAAAAAGGTGTTGTTTTAGAAGATCCATCAAAACAATTGAATATGAGAGGGCTCACAGGATGGGACAATACATTCAGAAGAAATCACATAAATCACATAACTGCAGGCGCTGGGAATGGCTGCTGGAGTGAATTCACTCTCCAGTGAACAGCTTTGAAAAAGGACACCGCACATAATTACTCACAATGGTCATATGTGGCGCACGCTGCGATTTTCGCCATAATGAGATGTCTGTTTGAATCTCTTTGAATTGGATGCAGATTGAACCTTGAGCCACTGTTAACATTTGCACCGCCGCACAAAAACACAAATAGATCATGTGTGACCGGGCGCCAAGAAAGAGTAGCCCGTTGATTACAAAAGCTTGTACTCATTAGTCACCTGCTTCCTCAGCAAGGGGCCACCCTGCTCCAGAAATGTGTTATTCGCTCAACGATAAGGACGGTGGGAGGAAGGGGGAGGGCGATATGTTTCGGGCCGCCTGGTCTAAAATATCCCAGAGGGGATGAGACGAGGATGACTCAAAGAGGAAGGAGATGGTGGTGGAAAAGAGTTGCAAGAAAGCTTGAGATGGTTTGCAGAGTGGGAGCCGAGGAGAGAGAGAAGTGGTTGAGCTGGTGGGAAACATGGGGAGATGTTGTTTGCTGCTACTTAAACAACATGGGAAGTGTGTGAGCGTGCGAGCTGGAGATGCTCAGCGATGGAGGATGAAGGAGGACGGCGGCCAGAGTGAACATGTGAACATGCATCTCGCCGACAGCCTCCTTGTTGATCGCCTTCCCATCAAATCCACTCGTCCTGAATCTTAAAGCATCTTTTCAAAGTATGGTGTGTAAATGTTCTGACGTTCAAGCCTGTGGTTTACAGTTGGCTTCATTCTATAGTATGAAGTTTAAAATAAACAGATATTTTACACATTTAGACATTTGAACTCCAAAGCCCAATGGCGGGTTTGAAATGTTATAGAATCCCTCCTGTTGTCCTCATTTACAGACACCAAAAAATATTGTTTCCTTGTCTTCCTTGTGTAAAAGTTGTATTTAAAAAAAATCCCCCAAATTTGGCAAGAAAATTCTTATAAATATTTTCAGAAAAGGAGTAAAACTCTTCAAAAAAAATTCCTAAAAATATCTAAAGTGATTACATATATCAGTAAAACTTTGAATATTTCTTTGAAGAACATTCACCAAAAAATGCAATTACCACATTTAAAAGTCTAGTTTTTGCCTACTTGTTGCTGAAAGTCATTACACTACTTCAAATTTTAAATGCAAAATCAAATTTCATATTATATTCTAAAATTATATCGATGCACAAACTAAAAAAAAACAAAACTGAAAGTATGTATTTTGAGACTGAAAAAAATGATTTGTAGCAGTTTAATATTTTATAATTTGAGGAGAAAGATCAGAAATGATTTAACTGGATGGCCACAGCAGGTCAGGTCTGGTCACCCTCTTTTAGATCATTTTACAAAGTTAGTGTGAATGTGACAAGAATTTTGTTCGGTGTCAAAAGACTGAATTCCCAGAGATCATGAAGAAAGCCCTGGGGTGCAAAGTCTGGAGTATTGGGCTAACATGACGTCACAAGATGGTGTGTGAAAACGTCCTGGGTATGTATTGTAGATGCTCATATTAATTCCTGATGGTAGAAAGGCTCTTCACTTGTCTCTGCAGCCTCTGAGTGTCATGCTGGCCAATGTTTGTGTGATCAATTGGTCCCAGGTGCAAACAAAGCAAGCATGGTGTTTCTGAGCCACAGCAGCGCCACTGAGTGAAAATAATAACATGAGAGGGATAAAAAGAGAGCAGGAGTCCAGAAATGGCACAACTCACCATCAATTACCCAAACAAAACAGACAAAAAAGAAAGTTCAAAGAAACTGAAAAAAAAAAATCAGTTGACACAAATGCACCTTATTGTAAACATTGATTTTAAATTTGATTTCACACACTTAAATTAAGTAAAAATACGCTTTTTCATCCCATGGGGAAAAGCTCTGGCTCTTGCATCTGTTGCATAGCAACAGATGCAAGTGCTGCCTTCACAAGTTGGAAAAAAAAAGAAAGATGCTAGCTGGATACGGGTCCTTGCACAGGTCACAAATCATATATGATTACACAGCACCTGGTTGAGGGTTGTCCTTTACAGTGTCAGGCATCAGTTGTGGGAACATGTGACTTTTGACTGAGGTGTAAATGCCATCTGGCCTTCATGGAGGATGATCAGGCAGCAACTGTGATGTTTGCACTCGACATGCAGGTTATCAAACATTCTGGATGAAAAATGTCATTTAGATAAAATCTAGCATTTACTCATGACACGGGTCATGAAAGAGTGCCGTGGCCCAAACTGCACAGCGTGAAAATTGAGGATTTAATTTCAAAATGATAAAAATGTTTTTATTACCATGGTGACATGATCGTCGGTTTGCAAAAAGAAAATGAATTTTCTTTTATTTAACTATTGTCTAAACCCCTAAAAGCTCGTCTTTAGAAGGCCACTGGTGTGAAAATAGACAGATGACATGCTAACGCAAGACTGAGAAGTATTAAATCACAGGAGTGCCATAATAAAAGATAAATCTGGCTTCAATTTCTCACTGCAGAAACCAATGGATGACGTCACGGTAGCTACGTCCATCTTTATTATAAAGTTTATGCTTTAGCCGCGCTAGGAGCTAGCGCCAAGCCGGAATCCTGTGATCAAGTATTGACTACTCATCCTGGACAGAAAGCCCTGCCCCAAAGCCATTTGATTGACAGTTCAGTCTGTCAAGTAAAAGCAAAGGCAAAAAGGCAAAAAAAACAATGACAAAATGGAAAAACAAAAAGAAAAAACAAAGGGAAAAGCAAAGAAAAAATTACCTCTATATTTCCATATTCATTTATTACATTTTTCATATATTTCCGCATTTATTTCCTCACTTTGATTCCAGATTTATTTATTATTTATTCTTTATTTATTCCTCTTTAAATAAACACATTTATTTCCTTATTTTAAACATACAGTATTGATTTATTCTTTTATTTATTCCTTTTTATATTTACACAGTTATTTCCTTATTTTTTAACAGATTTATCTTTAATTATTTTTATTTATTCTTCTTTATATTCACACATTTATTTCCTTATTTTTAACAGATTTATTTATTTTTAAATATTTTTCTTTATATTTACACATTTATCTCCTTATTTTTAAACAGATTTACTTATTTATTCTTCTTTATATTCACACATTTATTTCCTTATTATTTAAACAGATTTATCTTTTATTATGGCATTCCTGTGACCCCATAAGAAGCACTAATTTGTGTGAACATGCAGAATATCAACTTAAACTACATAAACATTCAGGAGAGTTTCTTGTCTCAGCATGAGAACAGTATTCCTGCAGTATGGAAAGAGACACAGGATGGAATGATGTAAGAAAAGTCACGAAAGGTTCGGGTGTGCAGAATTGTCAGCTTGACGGTTTATAGGACGAATTTATACAAGGCAGAGGAAGGAGTAATGGAGTTAAACAAAAAGCGGAGAGCAGATCTCTCTCCAATTTCCACTGAGCATGAATATGCTCCAGAACCTAATACAGACGCCGGCAATTTCCATGAGGCAGAGTCGAGGAAAAATGTACTATTGATTCATGCACTTTCTTCCATATACTGCGTTCTCAGCAAGCATTGCTTGCCGTTTGTCTTAGCTTTAAATCTAACCGCTCGACAGGCAATACCTATGTACTTCCCTGTAATTAAAAAGTGAATTAATCTTGAGCACTGGCTGTCATAAATTCCACCATTTTTCCCCCAGCCTGCTTTCCGGTTCCCCTCAATAAATATATTCAGAGCAATCAATAGGGGTATTACTATGTATATATCGCAGTGGGAATCAGCTTGGCAGGTTGCCTTTGGCTGTGCTACACTTCACGCTTTGCCCATGTTATCTTCCAAAATGGCCGTCTCCACTTCTATATGAGCACTTGGCTGCCGTTGAGGGGACGGTGGGAGTAACGTGCGTGGGAGTGTTTGAGCAAAGGGCTGTTTGGACGGAATTTGATTTAAAAAATATTGGCGAAAAAAGTTGAAGAAACAAAAGGGCAAAAAATAGACTTCCAGCACCTGCCTGGGTGAGAGCGCAGCCGAGAAAGGAGAGCTGGGAAAACAGAAGAAAAGCAGCTAATGGGACAAGTTCTGCTTACTTGAACAGTTGAAATAAAGTGAAAGAAAAGTTGCAATTAGGCAGATGTGTAAACCAAGACTGTGCGCTGTAATTAATCATGATTGTGTTAATTACACTTTGTTTTTCCTCATAATGAAGACTAAAAGGAGACAAACAGCAGAGAAAATACAGAAGATGAAGGATCTTATGCCAAATGACACTGTGCAGCCTCGCAGTGGCTATATTGAGATTTCATTGCTGTAGATATTAAAAATGCCAATTCTCTCCCCGCGGCAAATAAGTTCTCTCTCATTCCAGCTACCCCGGCACAGTGAATTATTTCTCTGCTCCGTCTGTAAAAACTTGTCTTTTAAGTCCATTATTTCCCTATTTTCCATAAGCAAAGCCACGTCTGATACAATCTTTTAATTAAGATTTTACAAGTTGCTTCCTCCAGCTCAAAGAATGATTTTTTTTTAGTGTTGCAGCGCAGTTCCCAAGGACAAATTATAACATCTTTGTTTAGCTTGGCAGATCACTCATCTTGCAGATCTCATCTGCAGTGAGGACTACTTTTTTATTTACTTTGTGCAGCAGTAGAAGTTCACATTACACAGATAATACACTGAGGATTCCTATAACCCTCCAATAGATACTGTTTAGAGGCACGGTGTTATCAGTGTAATTGTACATTCAGACTTTGATTAGAGATTCAAGCTTGGCCGAGCTTGATTTTTTAAATTAACTGTCTGTGTCACTATCAATTTGGAACACAATAAACTATACTCCAAATGCATAAATGCTGTGCTGCTTAACAAGTTTCACCTCGGCTCTTCCATTCGTTCTCGGCCCAATCAAAGTGATGATGGGTAATGACGGTTAATTGTGGTGTTAGAAATGATGGCCAAATAATTACAAGCCACAGAAATTACTTATTTATTTTTATCAACTTGTGTTGACAGTAGCAGTGAAGACAGACATGAAAGATGGGAGTGGCAGCAGTACAGTGACCAGCAATGAAGATAACTGAAGCTAGCGTTTTTCCAATAGTTTGAAGAGGAATGTTTTCATGTTCATTATGATCATGTCTTTACAAATTCCATAATATTTATCATGGAAACAATCATTTTTTATAAAAAAAATGACTGTAGACCACTAAAATGTCAACTACATAACCGTCTGAATTTCATTTATTTGCAGAGTGTAAATGAAATAAAAGCCATTTCAGTTCTCATTTAATGCATAGTTGTTTAATATTTAAGGCTCTTATGCAAATCAAATGCAATACAACTTGTCTGAAAATGGTAAAAGCATAATGTAGGAGAAGAAAAACATTTCATTTAAATCCTGCAAATGAAATACGGTCTTGTTTTTGTTGCTAGAATTAAGATAACTGTGACTCATAGAGTCCTTGTTGCACTACAAAAGGAAACAGCTCAACAAATAATTAATTGTTAAAAAGAACCTATCCATTCCTAGCATATACTACAGCATGTGGCGTATATTAAACTAGTTATGTTATGCTCTTGTACTAAGCTTCATCAAACAAGGTGATTTATGAGAAATAGCTGCTTTAATGGATACCACTAAACCTACTGTTGCAAATGTCATGGTCATTACCCTCTTTATATACCATACATAGTCTATGCGGTGCTTGTTCAAAAGCACATTTCAAGGTGTATAGATCTATTAACTTATGTAATGACAAACTTCATCATTTATTCTAACTTAAGCGTCATAAAACATTACTGTGTGTGCCAACTTGGTGTGCGGTCATCGCTAATATGAGTTTTTACAGCAAAATTCATAAAAAAATAACCTAATATTCCCTTGGGAAACACAAGCGGACAGGAAACTACAAATCTCTACAACAACAACAGCATAAATCCCTCTCACTGTGAGCTATTTTCAACACAAAGCTGGCATTTACGGCAGTGATGCCATTTGGAAACCATTCACACTTAAGGTCAGTGCACAGAAATGCATCACCCGGCGTAAAGATCAAAAACCCTCGACCTCTAAACAACACGAGTGATATAATGTGATGAGTCGCATTTCAACTCATTTCCTACAACTGGATCACCCAAATAATGCTTCGAAGCCATGAAGCCTGGTGACAGCAATGGAAAATGTTGAAACTAGCTGCAACCACACCGGCTGAGTCGTGAAACCAGTATGGAAACAAGTCCTCACAGCACAATGTAATGCCTATAGAACAATGACACAATCTGTGCTTAGCTCAACTCCCTGTAAGCCTTGATTTCACGATGCAATTCTTCCTGCCATTTGGTGTTAAAATGAAGGCTCAATTTAGTTAACTGTGGAAATTCTACCCAGCCAAATAAGAAAAACTTGGACAGGCATTACCTTGATGAAGATACCGAGACTTCAGAAGGTTCAAAATTGACAGTCAGTTGATGCTATTTCTATGAGAAAGTATTGTCTTTTATTTCAAATTGAGAGTCTTATGGCTGTTTCTTGATTTGGACAGTAGCCATGATGGTACCATTAGCAGGCAGAGAGGGAGCCAGGAGTTTTCTTTTTGTTTCCCACGTGACACCAATCATTTTGTGTCCTGTGTTGCTGGTAGTTGTGATGTTTGGCAGCAATACTACTTAGAGTGTATGGGGGTGAAGATTGGGTGGGAAATGTGGGTAAAAAGTTGTCCGTTTCCACTTTATGAAGAAACTAAGATTGCTGCACCGCCAATCATTGTCATTCATTGTCTCACTATCATTGATCAAGAAGAATATTTACAAGCTACCACATATTGACAAAAGGGAACTAGATCCCAATCACACCTGAAAGGAATCTGAGACTTTCCTGGTTCAATATGTCTCCTAGCACAGTTTAAATTTTAATTGCCGCAATCTATCCACCACTTGTGTGTTGGTGACCACTGCATAAAATCCATACTGTGCTTCGGGGCATGCTTAACTATGGTGGTGATGCAATAGTTACAAGATGCACATAAATGTTATTGCTATAACAGTCTGAAAAGAGATATGTAACAATCTCTGTTTTCTCCACAGTCCACTCTAAGCAAATATGAGCAAACTGGACTCGGACAAACAGGCTTCCCTCCCAATGTCCCACTCAAACAAACTGTGCTGATCCAATATTGGCATTTGACTTTAACCACTGTGGGGTTTGATTGCTGGTGCCTGAAATGGTTTTCGGCAGTGTTTTTGGCCCTGTGCTCAGCACTCAAACACCCTCTGGAGTGTACATTGAACATAGCACAGTCGGTTTGCATTATTCATCAAAGCTCCCTTCAACATACCTGGGAAAAAAACATCAACGATTAAACCGCTAGGCTTAAGCACTTCCATAAACAAGGATATGAGCATCTTTAAATAATGAAACGCTCTCAGATGGGTGTTATATAAGCAAGAAAGACACCCTTGGCCAGGCAAACAGTGAGGAGGCTTGTATCTCCAGAAAGCAGCCAACACCTGCTTGCCTCCCTGAATGTACTGTATAGCAACTGATGCACTCTAAAACACATAATATTACGAATATAACATGTGCAGCTGCTTCAAAGCAAACTGCACCTAAAACGCTGCACACAACATCCTTGTGAGCTAACTGATTCACTGTAATCCTTGCAGTCATAGCTGAGCAGATAGAATCTCTCTCATGCCCCTTTGCTCCAGTCCAAACCTGTCTTATCTCACGTATCTGACCTTCCATACAGCTTCCTGGCTCATGAACCTGAGCCGCCATTGACGTTCTCTAGCATCATTGTTGCGAGTTTGAAATGACAGCGACCCGGCAGGTGTATGATTGTGATCGAGAGACACATGCAGAGAGGTTGTGACCTCTGGATAATAGCCAGCAACACATGCCGAGTTCATTCCACTTAGGCTCCAAGATCTGATTTGAATTTGATACAAAGATTATTTCCAGTTTCTGTCAGGTTTAACACATCGCATGTGCATTATAATTATTTCAGCAGGAAAACTGGAGGAAGGATGACATGTATCGCTAATAGACATGAGGAAAAACACGCACAAAGTGTATAAATGATATTCCTAAGAAGAGAGAGAACTTTAAAATGTTGTCTGTGCAGTATGGCACAGTTATGATGCTAAAAATCATACAATTATATTTAAAAAAAATACCCATATTCCATTGACTATGGATCTCTTTTGACCCAGGTTGTGCTACAAAGGGTTAATGAAAATTTCATTTTCATGTACAGTAAGTTGATGTAATATACAATCTTTTATTTGTTTATGTGCAATATTGTAATTTCATGTGTGGTATTACTTTACTACCTCAGTGTCATTGCCAGCATTTACTTACTTTTCTGGTCTACAGTTGTATTTTAGCTTACTTATTTTATCCTCAGTGACGTACCAGCATTATACCGTATTGCTGTGGAAAAAGAATATCCTATGGGATTAATAGAGTTTTATCTTATCAACAACAAAAAATGGAATCAACATTTTTTTTCCAATTGCCAATACCAGAAAAATAGTGACTCTACATACTCTAGTAATTATCATTTGCACTACTATGTCTATATATTCTTTTCTAGATGTGTAGATATCTGTATATTCATTTTTTTATTACTACTATTTTTTATCCCAATTTATTTTTCTTCTTCTTTCTATAGTTATTTTATTATTCTCTTTCCTTATTCCTAATGTGACACCAACAACCAAAACCAAATTCCTGTCGTGCTGTGTAACCATTAAAGCTGATTCTGATTCTATCCATATTTTACTATAATTTTGCTTCAATATTTGCACGGTGGAAGCACTGCCAGCAGTTCAGCCGAGATGTGCCTGAATTTTCCTCATGTCACTGTTGGTCACAGCTGAGTCACTAATAGCTTTATGATTGTTTAGATTTTTTACAGAATGTAGTTAGCACAAACAATTTCTTTTCATACAGATTTAAAATAATACATGGGGACTAAATTGACTTTGACTATATATACATATAATGATTTTCAGCTTAAATTTGTTTCATTTTACAATCAAAAATCAGCAGTAGTCCAAAGATTACTGTAAAGTTATTATTATTATCATTTTAACAATTTCTGAGACTGTTAGATTGTGTAATTTTGTAATTATTATTTTTTAATCCCATCTTTCAAACCTGTTGAGAGGGTTTTGGGTTGCACAGGGGTAAAATTATCTTTGCTGATGTACATACAGTCTCCATCATGAATGTTTTTATTTGGTTTCAAGCTTGTAATTTTGCACTGACACGCATATTGTCTGTGTATTCTTGCAAAAGGCCAGGCCACACCAGCTGATACAAACATCTTTGAAAACTGCAGATTCAAATAGCAGGATAAAAAAAGAAAGTGATTTGACTAATGCCAGCAAACACTTATGCAAAACATGCATATCTATCACAGACCCCCACCTCACCAACCACCCTCTGCCACAAGCGGCTAAGTGCTCCCTTGTGTGAGTCTGCAACCTCCCACGCCCCCGAACACACCGCCTCAATCTCTCCAAAACACACACAGACCTTTTCTCTTAATGGAAACAAAACAGTTGGCGTCGACGTCGACCGACAATCTATTTATTATTTGTCCCGTTCACCCGTTCGCGCCATTCGCCAAAACCCGAAGTGAGCGCCTAAACCTCCCAGACTCCTCATTAAAAACTGTGTCTGTTTGACTTCAGCTCCATTCCAGCCTCCTCCCTCCTCCTCAGCTTGTTGCCAGTGGCCTGTTTAATTCCTGCTCGGTGCCATTTCTGCACAGTGGCCCCCTATTGCCGAGCTATGAATCCCTCCTCCCGGGCCCTGCCGCCATGCCTACCCCACTCTGCCACCCCTATCTCGCCCCCCTCCTCCCCCGCTCTTCCTTCCTCTCGACCCCCTTTGCCAGTAGCCCCTGCAAATCTCCGGAGGCAGGCAGTGCCAAGCGTTCCAGCTGTTTAAACAGGTCAGCGGTTGGTGCCCGGTGCCAGCAGGGGTAGCTTTGCCATTGTGGTGCCCTACATCGCTGGTCTGTGCTCACCCACCTCCCCTCCTATTGACCCCCCCAAAGGGAGGGTCCAAATTGTACCGATGCTCAGCTGAAAGATTCTGGATTTACATTCATTTGTTTTTGTTTTTGTTTGCCAGAAAGAGGATTTCAAAAGATCAGAGCTGTGTCTCAATGGCATGAAATACACGAATTTAAGTCATCAGTGTACAAGCACTGAGTGTGCGAAATGTTAGGACAGCCCGCTCTTTCCATGAACTAGAATGATCCAGGTGAAAGCTTTATTGATTTCACCTTTTAAATCCACTACAGCCATTCAGGGGGGATGCGCTATACATAGATGAAGGCAAGGACAGCGAGATATTTATGCAGAATTCAAGCCTGTGGAAAAGTGCAAAACATAGAGCGTAACTCATTACTAGAGAAGCATTTCTGATGTACACTTTTTTTCTGTAAAGCCACATTGTTAGTGTTCTGAGACACGCAGTCAGAAGAGTAGAAGGCTGGGGCATTTCTGCACCCAGCAATTATTCCACTTTCTGTTCCATTTAGTTCCAAGATGTTAATAAAAAGCTTCAAGAGGACGGGCAAAATCTTCCTGCGCTCCTCACCTGAACATTTCTTTCCAAAAAAAATAATGTCATGGTCAGGTCGTGATAATCTGACACAGCAATTTATGCAGAAATTGAAAGACATGGTGACTTTTTCTTCACATTTAGCGATAAAAAGGCAATTTTTTTGATAGCTTTAGGGGACTACCAGACTTAATATCAGACATTTAAATATGAAATGATTGTTTCATCTCGTTAAGGTTGAAGTAAAGGTTGTGTTTTGTTTGGATTGTAGAATTATATTACAGGGAGATGGAAAAAAAGGGGCAGGAGAGGTGATGACCTCTATACATATGCGCCAAACAGCTCTGATCATGTGACCGTAATCGGAGTTGAGTGTTGAGTCAGTTTGATCAAAGCGATTGTAAGCAGACTACAGGTCCATCCATCCATTCTCTGTACACCGCTTCATCCTCACTAGGGTCGCGGGGGTGGGGGGTGGGGGTGGGGCGGGGCTGGAGCCTATCCCAGCTGACTCCGGCAAAGGCAGGGGGACACCCTGGACAGGTCGCCAGTCTGTCGTAGGGCTACATATATAGACACACAATCACACTCACAGGCAATTTAGAATCATCAATTAACCTCAGCATATTTTTGGACTGTGGGAGGAATCCGGAGAAAACCCACGCATGCACAGGGAGAACATGCAAACTCCATCCAGAAAGATCCCAGACCCAGGCTGGGACTTGAACCGGGGACCTTCTTGCTGCAAGGCGAGAGTGCTAACCCCTATTCCACTGTGCAGCCCCAGACTACAGGTCCGCAGTGGAAATAAAATGCAGGTGGACGTTTGATGAATCAGAATCCTTACATATATTTAACATCATTCCATTGAGATGCACATTGGTACAGTCTCTTCACTGGAGTCTCTGATTTAAAGAAGATCCGACATTTCTGGAGCTCCAAATGACTGTTTTAAACACCAAAACGAAGGAAATAAGGCTACATAGTGGCTCGAATAGACACACACCTCTACACATCTGGGGTATTCTATATAAAGAGATATTTATTCTGCACTTCCCTGCATGTTGGATGGCCTCCAAGGGAAATGCATAAAAGGACTGTGCAGGAAAAATGTTGTCTTGCAGAATTCTGCAGCAACCCCTGCAGGCCAATTAGCACAGAGCAGAAATGCCTTCATGTTACAGGGACGAAAGAAAATCCATGTTTTGCTCATAATAATAACATCTTTCCTTCTTATTATGACATTACTTTCCTATCATTAACGGGAGTAAAATAAAATCTTTGCTCTCAATTTTAAGATTCCAAACATCTCAAGAGGTCTTTTCAAATTATTCTTGTGTGATTTTAATGTTATTTTGCTTCTTTTACAGAGAGATCAGTGAGATCATGTTGAAGTAAATTAAGTGACCTTGTTGTTGACATTTTTTCCTGCTGAATGAGGAAACTTGGAGCTGATAATGAAAATACATGTCGGTAATTTAATTCATGAGCTACATCAGGCGAGAGCCATAGAAGCACCTCTTGCTAGCAGGACAAATTCATTATTAATTGTATTCTGTTTGGAACAATATTTAAACTTCATAGAGAAACTACCAGCATTTTTGTTATATTCCTAACCAGATCTTAAATAAATGGCTGTTTTCGTGGAACAAGCTAAAAACACAACAACTTGCATTGAATGTTATCAGTTTATGAAGTCAATGTGTGACCACACTGTTGTCTTTTTTCACATTGAGTAGACAGGGAGCAACATTAGCAACCATTTTTGGACATTGTTTTTGCCCGCTTGATTCACGTCAGGCCAATAATGGACACTATTCAGAATTTTCAGGTCATAAAACTTATAAAATAGACTGACAAGAAGCTAAGATTAATAGGTCAGCGAGAGTTGCCAATGCCATGAAGGTGTTTTAATTTGAACCTGGCTAGCTCATGATGCTAACTGATCCAGAGGAGGTTCCGTTCAAAGTTTGGGATCTAAATTGGTTGTAAGAAATGTTGCCCTTTCACCAATTCCTTTACTGATAATATTCTGTATGACTGACACAGATTCTCAGCTGAGGGAACATGTTATATCTGCAAACCATATGGTAAATGCCACTGAGTGAAACTGTGCAGCTACAGTATAGGGCAAATTATTTGTGGTTCGTTGCCATGGGAACCTACATTGCGTTTAATTGGTGATGCATAAATGCGTTAAAAACGATTTTGGTTGTGCCTTTTACACGTGTCGTCCTGCATCTAATACAGCTTAGTATTTCAGTGGTATTTATGACGGAGCATATTCAATCATTAACATTAACTTGACTTTGGTTTGGCCAGAAGTCAAAGTTATATCCTTCATTTTGGGACAGTGACAGACATAAATGCATGTCTTTAGTATCATGTTTAACTGTATAAAGTTTAAAGATTAAGTGCTGTCATGTTAGAAATAAGTGGCTGCATTAAGAGCACACGATTAACAGTTTTCTAAAAGCCTTCCTCTCCGGCATCGTTTACAGTAACAGCACTTTTCAGTCCTTACATTTCTTTATTTTAACAACCTGTTCCTCTGGATTTAAGTAGGTAGCACGTGATTGACACGTCAAACACCTCCTTTTATGGGAGTGTGAAGAATAAAGTTTGGATAAACAAAGAAAGTTGAAAGCCATCGCTGTGATGCTCATCACTTCTGATTGGGGGTTTTAGGTTTTGTTGATCTGGCTAACTCAAAGAAAGTCTGGCTACGTTGAATTTGCTTTGTTGCACAACTCACAGCTCCATTAAACTGCTCATCAGGCGATAATTCTACCTCTGAACAAACTCTAACACATCAGGAATAGTCATTAGATCTATTACTGATGCCCAAATAAATCTTAGATGTGTAAGACAGGTTATAAAGAAAACCTTCCTGTCATTTCTATGAGATCTTTTTGACATGATGGCTGCCTGATATGAGGAAAAGCATTCAAGTTTGTCAGTTACCATCATGTCCACTGTGGGTCACTGTAATTGTGCAAATGCGGATGCATCATTCATCGGCAGCATTGATGCACAAACACAATACGGTATGCAAATCGCAGCACTTTCTAATGCCACACTGGGGGGCACTTATTGCTAATGATAGGTCTGCCCATGTATGTTGAGTAAGAGATAGTTCACTGGAATTACAATCTAATTTAGACATCCTCCAGATCTGTCACAGAGAGAGTAGAGATGTATTAAATCTACTTCTATAAGCCCACAACTCCATGTGAGCTGAATATGAATAAGCCGTATTTGAAGTATACGAGTGAGTTGAGTATATGGGGGTGGTTTCTTGCTCTCTCTCTCGCTCACACTCCTCCTCTCTCATGCGTCTCTTTCATATCTCTGCATGTGGCAAACACATTTCGCCCACAGATGCAGCTGACCAGCCACCTCTTTCCCCCCTTGTGGACTTGAGCTGCTCGCCCACAGACCTTCCACATCAAAGTTAATTTCCGGACTTGTTCAGATGATCAAGCAGTCTGTGAGTGAGGTCTTGGCTCTGCTGACCCGTGTGATGAGGCTTACTGCTGTGCACAGTGGACAGTGACACCGGCATGGGCAATCAGAGCAGCAGGGGTGTGTGCATATAAAGTGTTTGCAACTTCGCCCCTCCTTCAAAAAAAGTCTGACTTGACACCTTCATCACCGTTAAGCATGACGGCTTCGCTCGCTTTACCCAAAGATCAGCTTTTCTCAATCAATACGCCGCCTGTGGATCCCGTCCAACCCACATATGTGGTAATGATCACTCGTGGTGGGCGGCGACGGCAGTTTCCAGCCCCGGTGCGAGATTTTAATTGGCTGCTTTAGCTGTCAAGGACTGCGGGGACCTTTTGATTTGGCCAGACTGTCACACAGTGAGCCCTAATTGGCCTGCGGACAAAACATGAGGGAAACGTATTACTTGAAGTGCTCATGCATGAGCCGTCATAATTTATTATGGAGACATTGCAATCTGAGATGCCATTAAACTCACAATGCCATTAAACTTTAAAATAAATTAGGAACTGATTGAGGCTCTTAAGCACTCCAGCATGTCTTGTGCTTATACTATGAATCATGTTGTTTAGCATACAGTGAGGTAGAGTGGGGAGAAGAGAAAAACAGCGAAGAAGGCAAATATCAACAGCTTCTGTGGAAGTTTCCTCCAATAATAGAATTGTGCATATCAGCAAGCTGCAGATGACCTCTGATAGCAGACTGCAACTTGTTGACAACAAATGACCTCACATCACTTAACCCTCCTGTTGTCCTCATTTACGGGCACCAAAAAATATTGTTTCCTTGTCTGAAAAAAATCCAAAATTTTAGAAAAAAATTCCCCAAATTTCTGAAAATTTGCAAAACCTTCAGGAGGAAAATTCCAATAATTTCTTAAAAGTTTCCCTTCAAAGTTTTATTTTAGAAAAATTGGCAAGAAAATTCTTGTAAATATTTCCAAAAAATGAGTAAAAATTTTCCAAAAACACCCCTAAAAATATCTAAAGTGATTGCATATATATCAGTAAAATTAATATTTTCTTTAAGAACATTCACAAAAAAATCAACCAAAATTTAGGGAATTTTGATTTATTTATTTTTTTTGGAGCATGTTCTTAAGAAACATTTTTAACATTTCTTTTTTTTCCACCCAAAAATGTTCAAAGATTTCCCAAAAATGTTGAAAATGTGGACATCAGAAATTTCACTGTGAAAATATATGTATATTTTTTCAGATTTTCAAACTATAAATCGGGTCATTTTTGACCCGCAGGATGACACAAAGGTTAAGAAAGGGCAGCAGACTAAAGCTTCTCCCTTTATTATTGGTATTATTCTCCAAGGCTGTATGAGGAAGGGAAGAAACACTGGAAACTTCTATCACAGCTGTTACGTTGCAGCCATTACCTGTGTGAAGCCAATAAACAACAGATTTCATCTCGGCTGAAAATGTCCTCCCTCTCCTGTTGACAGGCGACCCCTGGGATAAATGGGCATCCACAGTATATGGCCTGTATGTACTATACTGTACCGTCACAGAACTGACACCTAAGTATACACTGAAAAGCACAAATCATCCTTTAATTATAACTTTTGTGCCGCGGCTTCAATCACCACAGCTACTTCCGAGGTGGTACCTCTCAAGCGGGCAGAAAATGGCTCAAAACTGCCACCTCCATCACCCATCCAAACCCCATCATTTTATTCTCAATCTTTCATTGAAAACTTGCCGTCTCTGCTCCTTTATTCCCTTTCTTCTGGAGAAATGTTGTGCTTTCTCACAAATAAATTTTAAAAAAAGGCCTCACAATGCTGCAAATATGCCCCGAGTCACTGCTCTGCTCCGCCCCCCTGCTTTTAAACTTCAACATAAGCCTGCTTTAGTGCCATTAAAATAACTTGTCATGACAGTGTAGCCTGGGAGCAGTGCAATCAATTTCCATTACATCAAGGCCCAACTGGGCATCACCACTGAACTAAGCGCTGGTAAGCAATCTCCCTGACCGAGGGTGGTTTGTGTGCTGGGGTTTCTATGTGTGTGTGCAGCATTGAGGCTGTGGAAGAGGATTTACTTGACTTCACTAACACAAGAGCTTTCCTGCATAAGTTCCAGATTTTACCAGCAGAGGGACTGAAAAAAAAAAAAAAAACATTCACAGGAGCTTCTTCACTCAGACTATTTGGTCATGTTCCAAAAAATCAGAAACAAACCTAATTTTCCATCATAACATCATGTGAAATTATCGCCGGCTGAACAATTCCGTCTCGTCTTGGTGCAGCGTCTGTCTCCCCGAAGTGATTTAGAATGCACCTTTTGTAAAAGACCAATCTGCAACTAATTAACATCAGAGTAATTTATGCCACAAAATTGATTTTTGCTCACTATAAATTATGCAGGAGTCCCATCCGCCGTCCCTCCCCACCTTCTTATCTCTCTGGCGGAATCAGTGGATTGACACGTGGCTGAAGTGTCCTTGATGGGGCATTTCTACAAACTGTCAGAGATAGGAGAGGCAGGGAAGGAGGGAGGAAAATATCTTCCAGGCTGCAGACGTATGTACTCCCGGCCTTGAGGAGAGCCACAAATTTAAAGTCGCTCAAAAATCAAGCCAGCAGCACAGACCTGTGGACTCGCAGACGCACAAAACAAACAGAACCCTCGACTTCAGAACAAGATCTTTATGTTCCGGTAAATCCCAAAGTGATGCAGAATACTGATCTCCTCCTCCATGTCACTGTGCTGCAGAATCACATTAACACTAGTTTAGCACGGATTTTCACATCTCAAAAGCTAAGGCACTAAGTGAGCGCTAATTAGCAGAGTGAAGGCATTAATTATGTAACACGTCATCTTAATTAGCGATCCCAGATGTATGGGGTGTCAGAGGAGCATTTGTAAGCACAGTTAGCTAATTGATTGATATTTGACAAGATGTGTGACAGAAACCTGCCACAAAGGTGACGCTCACTTCTGGGATCTTAAATCAGCTGAAATACAATCATCATTTTCACGTGTTATTTCCATGTAAATGTACAGGTCGGGCATGGAGCTGAGGTGGAAGTCATTTATTTTAATTTAAAACTTATCTTCAGTTCAGTTTTGGCTGTCAGAGAAAGAAACATTCCTCAAAAGCATCATTATACCTGTCAAATCAGGAGGAATATGTCAAATAGCTTCCCACTGTTAGTAATTAGAGCCTATAAGCTCTTGAGCCCACTTTCGTGCAGGGAGGGGATTATTGCCAGGGCTTCTATCTTCTTTCTTAAAAAGAACCCGTACAACGTGCGGCAATAGCAGCGCCGACACAGATCACCTGACCTTTTTTGGATTTTTGGCACCATCTGTTCAAACCGGCATCGCATCTGTTGCGTAGTTTCACCTGCTCCGCGAAGGCCTCGTCTCTCGGGTGACAAAGTTTTGGTGGATTTTGAGTTAAAATATGGGGTTCAGGTTTGTGTATCGCGGCTGATTTAATCATGCTCTCACAAGGACCAGTGTAAGCCGTGCAGCCACGAGCACCCAAACAATAAGCACTAAGTCACCCGCTGTTTTTGCTGCCATTTTAAGTGCCCTCGAGCACCGTGTGGAAAAGAGTTGGTGGAATGTGGAATATAAACAGCCACTAGTAGCAATGAATCATCTTCTCCAAAACCTTTACAGTGTCTGCATGAACGGAGTTTGCTACCTCACTAGCCAACTGCTGTAGGGGCTAAAATACAAAGGCAACAAGAAAGAACTCTTTTTAAAGATTGACCAGTTACCAGACCGACCAATTATTGATTCCAATATTCAGCCTTCATCACTAATTTAAAGGACATATCACAGATCACAAACAATGAAAATGTTTCAAAAAAGAGCTTGAAGTAACCAGCCAGACAAGACCAGGCAATACTATCCTTGTGCAAGTAGTTTGGTTGGTGCTTAAAGTAAAAAAAAAAAAAAAAAAAAATCCCACAATGCACCTCTATTCACAAAATCGGACTATAGTTTTTTTCAGGTCATGGCTACTATTATATGATGAAGTTTCTATCACACTTTGTGAACGTTAAGAAAGGATCATAGTACAACCAATATCAATTGTTTTAGCCACGAAAGACGAAAGCCCGACTCACCCGTCCATCACCCCAACCTCCTCCTGCTCCAGAGTATAATCATGGCTGAATGTGCTTGCCAACTGCAGACAAACACCAGACGATGCAGCGTGTGGCAACCCAGCTATTAAAATGTTTTGTTCTTCCATGTCTGATAATGATATGTACTGTATGTCAATGAGACGTTTAGCACAAAAATGCATTAAAACCTCCCGTCTACTCTTGCTGTCCCTCTGTCCTGCGATAAAATGTCAAGAGAGATAGTCCTTTGTTTGCTTAAAACAGCATTTGTGCCCAGAAAGTGCCACCTCATCAAACAAGGGGACACTGATCAAAGTCATCTCACCTTGTGGAAACCTGGCCAAGTCAAACTAATTCCTGGAGCTCTTTCTCGGCAGTTTGTTCATGGGGCCCAGATTTGCAAGGACGAGGCAAAAGAGGAAAAAACAAAACAAAACAAGCAGCATCTACACACACGTTGCCAATTCCCTGTCACCATTTCAGAGAAGCAAACAATACAAACAGAGCAGAAGACCTCAGGACACGGAGGAATACAAACGCAGCGAGACAGATTTCCCCGAGCTCTGTATCTATGAATGTTTTATCTGTGGGATTCACAGTCAAGTCATTATGTTGAAACCACCTCTTTCCTGCAAATCAAAAACACACATTTGACAGCTATACGCATATTTCAGTGAAATTACAGCCTGTGCTGATACGCAGTAACCAAGTAACCACTCCAGTCTGAGAACACCCTGCTCTGCACATGCTTCATGCTCAGATATTTTCTCTCCTGTTTCGCCCACTTCCTCCCCTGCTGTAAGCTCTGCAATCACATCTCCTGTGTGCTGCTCCTTTGATGGCACCAGCAGGTGGAAACCCACCGGGATGCTGAGTGTGCACTACAGTATACACAACAGTGCTGCCGGACTGATCAGAGCACAGGGTTGAGTTAACTCGCTGGGTTGGATAGTGATGGCAGGGGAACGCACAACAAACTGGCTGCCAAAACCACAGGGGGATGAATGGGGCGCTGCTGAAAAACAAGGGAGTTATGACAAACAGCTGGACACGGTGGAAAGTCACAGCACTGACTAGGACGGGGGATGCTGCATGATGAAAATCTACCGGAGAGAGCAAGAGCGTAAAAGTGACGTCTTTCCTATTCCAATCAATCTGGATTAACTGAAATGGGTTAAAGGGTCTTTAAATTAAAAAGTCTGGTCTCTACCTTGGTAACACAGGCATCATGTACTTTGTTTTATTGAAGAAGGCACATTTTGAGTGAAAGTAACGGCATTTTTTTAGATTTCGGTATTGTTAAAGATGTATATAAGTTGGTTCAGGTTGTTCAGTCATTGTTTTTCCCTTTATTTTCAGATGTAAAGTTAAATCAAAAGTTATTCATTCGTAAATGTTGTCAAAATGTTTTTGAACCGCACTGAATTTGTTTGATTTGACCAACAGCTATGGATTACATGCAGATGCTAATAAAACTACTATCAACATATAACACTAATATACACTAACATATAACACTAACTATATCACACGAATTCAAGTTAGACTTTATGATTTTCCGGACTTTTGCTTTAATACATTTTCTCTGACTGAACCTCTTTGAATTCAGTTGAATAGCCCTGTTCTATGGCTTCAAAGGTAAAACAAACAAACAAACAAAAAAAAACAACAAAAAACCCCCCTCCCCGACAGACTCAATTCTTTCTACTTGTCTGTAACATCGGCCTAATTCCTGCAATATTACAACTTGCCATTGTGTAGCATTGCAGTGTTCAAGGTGGGAAACTCCAGAAGAAACGGCAAACACATCTAAATATATAATTTCATCAAAAAGAAAGCCCTTCTGAATATGTAACTGATACACAGAGATGAGTTTTTAGGGGTTAAATCAGTGACCAGAGAGCTGAGCTACAGCATCCTAATGAACAGTTCCAAAAAACAAGCAATTCTTTAATTGCCAAAACAATAAAAGACCAAAATGAATTCAGCAATCATTTGTCATTTATTAAGCTAAAATGTTCTCATTCCATCTTCTCAGATATGCAGATTCCCTGCTCTCTGCTGTGTCCCTCATAGTTCAAATAGACAAAACAGAAGCAAAACATCCTCACCAAAGCGAGAAAACACATCCTGAATTGAGGCACAAATACAGAAAACCCAACCAAATGCAGAAACAATACATAGATTTTATTACACATGCGAGACAATGGATTTGGCTCTCCTTTTATTTGTGCCGCTGCTGCTGCTTAAACTGATCAATATCACACCACATTGTGTTTTTTGACACATTTTCTACCGTCTACCACTAATTAAGCTCCACCTTCCACTATTATCTGCTGCTGCTGCTGTTGCTCAGACAAAACAAGCAAACTCCTCGGGCTTTGCTAATTTATTATGGGCATTTAGATTATGTGATTAGTAATAATAATAATAAAAAGCCTGATATAGATTAATACCTAATGAAAATAAGCAGCTATCTGAAAATGTTTTGATAATACGGTGCTGGATCTGAATTAGCAAAAAGGCACGAGGAATGATCCTCCATGACAAAAACTCATTATTCTCAAAGCTATTTTTTGTTAAAGATTTCTCCATTTGACGTGCAAATTAAAGCTGCTTATGAAAAGAAATTCAACATTACAGCCACCTCACCAACCTAAAATCACAAATAAGTGTTTGAGTGCACATTCTGCACCATAAATGAGGCCAAGTTATGTCATAAACCCAATTAAATTTGCTATGGTATGGTCAGAGAAGGAGATGTTGGTGTCCCATGCTTGCGTGAAAACAATTTGTTCCTCAGCCGCAGCCATTCCAGGAAATAAAATGCTGGCCGGATGACTTCTAGGTAATGAATTGGAGCCTTTTCAAAGATAACGCCATTCAGGTTTGCTAAATTATTGGTGTCACTACAGCATGTGACACGGCATCCACTGTTCCTTTATGCGATTGTTAGTTGTTCAAAACACTGTTCTTAAAAGATGGGAGGTCACTGCTGAAATCTTTTCAGTGTTTTTTCTCTCTTTTTCTCTCTCTTTTTTTTTTACCTGGCCTCTTTCTCTTTGTCTGATTGGAGGTCAAGAACAGTTTATTAAAAGGAAAAAGCCTCAGGGTGAGGCTGCTTGGAGAAAAATCCATCCACTTGCAAGTGGACATTTTTTTTCAAACAATCTTAGCTTCAATGCCAAAACTGATGAGTTCTAGCATGTTCCAGCCTCCTTCTGCATCACAAGCGTTATTTTACCCTTATTTCAACATTGATGCAATCAGACACCCTGCGTTCACACAGCCATTGTTGAATTTAGAAGTGGAAGAGAGACCTCAGACGACAAAATATCATATTGACTCGCTGTTATCATAGTCATGCCTTTGTGGAACTACGCCCTCAATCTGGTGCCATAGTTGGAATGTAGTGAGTGTCTGATGAAGAAGAGGAGTAGAAAAAGCCACTGTCAAAGTCTGAGACGTCCCATTATTGGTTATAAAGGAAAGCCTCAGGTTCTGCCTTTCACTTCTGATTGATATTTGGTCTTGACTGGGGGTGCGAGAGTATGGCAGCGGTGGGACGTGACAAATGGCTGAGGCAGAAAATGAAGGTGATAAAAAGAATATGGCACCATAAATCTTATCATATTAAACTATAATCACAAAAAAATCAGCTGCCATTTCAGATTTTGTATTTTGTTTTGAATAATCCTGCTGTTTACTTTAGTCATTTTCTACATGTATCTACAAAAGACAAGCCTAATATTGTATTGTATTATTATAAATGTGTACGGGATGTCCTCCTCCATATTCTCCTGAGATCCCCTTTCAGTAATTCATTTAGGAGCATAAGCAGCGGGGACATGAAAAAATCATTCCAATTGATCAAAATGCCATCCATCATGTTTTAAGAGCTCTTCACAAATGCATTTCATAACAGTGTGCGGCTGCCTTCCTCCTCGCAGGGAATCTGCATGGCGACGGTACAAACTGTATCCCGCTGGTGAACATTTTTACCTCATTTCTATTCACAATATCCACTCAGAGTCCTCTTTTGTACCGTTTTGTGGAAATACGCGCATTTTTAAAGGTCAATTAGGAGCTTTGTGTTTGGAGAAAAATCTGATTGTCATGCTTTCAACTACATCTTACACTCCTAGTCCATGAATGGACTTTGGACTGCTGTCATCACGTGACCAAAGTGTGTTAATTGTTTTATTAATTGCAATAATGTATGTGGTATGTATGCTAAATGTAGCCTTGATGGCCGAATTTCCATAAAAGCTAATAGATGGGTATCATCAATGACAAAAACCAAACAAAAACATAATAAAAAAGCAAACTCTGCGCACACACACAAATCTGGAAACACTTACTATGAAGTGCAATAGACTGTGTCCCTTTGAGGCTAAAGGAGCTGTATGTGAGTATTTTAGTCAAAAACACTCCAAAATTAATACATCAACAGAATGTGAATTAACAGCAGTTTTGACTCTAAGCCTGTATTTTATGTCACATCCTACCACAAGTGCAGATTATAAATTCATCGGTACTGTAATCTATACCAGCTCTCAGAGTTTGGACATTGAATTGAGTGCAAATAGCCGATCAGTGAGATAGCTGTTTAGATTTAATAAGATCTTTACTTGGGGATTTTTACTGGATCACAACGACAAACAAATGTGTGGTTTTTTTTTCTAGCCTCAGTGAAATGAGGAGGAATTAACCAGATGGTATATTGAGGACTTATAATTGCATCTAGATTTTTAAGCAAAATATGTAAGTGTTGACATGTTGTGAACAGCTTTGATCTTAAAGTCGCTATTTAATCAAGCAAATCTTTGCTAAAATGTTTTTCAAAACAAAAAGGTTTTTCCTGCACTCAAACTGGCAAAATTAAGTAGTCATTGTTTAAAAGGTAACTTTTTTTTAACAAGTCATTAGGTGTCTAAAAATGGATTAATTTGCATTTTGTTTTAGCAAAGAAGCAAATTCAGTTCCTTTCAAACCAGTTACTTATGTAACTCTATTTTGCACATACGTGATTCAAGGGCATCTCACGTAGCAAGGTCAAGGCCCTACAATATTATAAAGAGTAACCCAATGAATGAACAATTCCGTTTGACTGAGCACTTGGCAACAATGCTAAAAAGAATTTGATTTCACAAACCTCCGACACAACCAGGTTTAGGGAGGGCAGACGTCTGACTCTACCAGTCGGGGTGAGGGTAAAGGGGAGAGACAATGCAAAAACTTCTTGGTCTCCTTAAAATACAGCTTGGTAACCTAGCGCTAGCTGGCAAATATTGTAATTATTCATGAAAGAGAGTTATTTTTGTGTAAACATGATCAACAAAATCAAAGAATTTCAACAGCTCCATTACACATACTGTTAACACTGGCCTTCCTTATTCAATACGCTACGAGAACTGTGCGGCACTCTTACATACCCACAATTTGTGTCATTACATGCTTCCTTCTTCTTAATTTTTCCATCATGCTATTGTACACCGTGTATCATAACGACAGAAACAGGAAAAAAAGTCGGATCCAAGTGCTGAAGGAAAAAGCCAGAAGGTTCAAGAAATACTCTGTAGCCCATTTCAGCAGCAACCAGATGTTTGAGTGACACTCTTAATTAATCCACCGAATTCCCACTGCGATGTGATGTGGGGTGAGAACAGCGCACATAAGGACCTGAACCACTACTTTATAGGAATGTGAGGGTGTGAAGGTCATAATGGCATTCCAAGGGCACGGCATGAAAGCGGTTAAAAAATGAAAATGAAGCAAGCACTGGGAAAAGTCTGCCTGTATTTCTTACTGGTCACGTCTGCTAATTTAGATCCAAGCACAAAAGAAGACAATATAAGTCAACATCATGTGTTGTTATAATAAATACCTCAGGTTTAAAGACTTAAAGACTCTAAATGCACCATAAACCACAGTAGGAGTGAATGAATTCAAATCAAAACTGACTTGCAGGCTAATGACAGGCTTCGTTTTTATTCATAAGCGTGTTCTCTAATAAAATGACAAAATATGAAAGGTAATGATCGAAAAAAAAAAGATGCAACCATTAATAAACCTAATCGACCACCTGCTGATTACACGGTGCCTAATTCACAAGAAGAAAAGGATTACGCTCCGAATCCACTCAGTGCATCAACTTCTCTTTTCCACTGGCGCCTTGGCCAGATTAATTATCTTCCATCAATTAAAGGACAAATTATATTCCAACCTCCTTCATATGCTAATGAGTCAACTCAGGGATGGGAGAGGAAATTGGTAATGGCCACAAAATGGTGCTGGCACGAGATTTACTTTGCAGAATAGAGGTGTAAGAGAAGCAGGAGTGTCATATCGAGCTAAAGAGATAAACAGTTAATTAGGATTAACAAGGGGCCTTGTTAACATTTTACTGTTCTCAAAATGAGCTCATACTGTAAATGTCTGAATGCTGAATAGATTATTTGTAGTTACTGAAACTCCATTGCTGCCGTTCTTGTGCCACGAGCTATTTATGTTCCTCGCACCACCACCAAAACGAATGCCACATTTATTTTTTTACTCAGCAAAACTAAAGTCGTTTGGCTGCTGTGGGAGAACAATAGACCAGACTGAAGTATTAAAAAATCGATATGTTTCAGCTGTAGCATTCATCATGGTGGCAGGTTTGCATATATTATGGATAATGACATCCAAGATGTGCCAGGCCAGGGTGCAAGAAAAAAAAAACAATAATTCCAATATTGAAAAGAAAACAAACAAAAGTTTCCCTAAAGCATCTGATGTCCCTATTGAAGGCTTACGTTCAGCTGGTTGTGCTGCTTAATGATGTCTTTGCTGTCTCAGCACTGGTGTATTTTGATCATTTCACTTCAGTAGCTTGATAAAACAGCACAGTAAGGTAGCCAAGGCGCCGTCGACGTGCTGTAAAGACTAATTTACACACTATAATAGAATGTTAGAATAGAAAGTTGCATTAGAAGAGACCAAAGGCCAAGATTTTTGCTATAGAATGCTGCTGGCCTGTTACCAAAGGATCTTTTCCCTTCACATGGCTGTTAATTCTATCAAATATCTTCAAAAATTCAAACGATACTGCCACTGTTGCAGAGTTCTTCCACATTTAAACCTGGTAACTGAACATGTTATTGAAATAATGACAAATGATTAGGATATTCTAATTTTCTCGATTCTTACCACATGGCAAATGGATTTCAATTTTCTAAATTTAAGTTTGGGAAGTTTAGAAGGAAGAGCCACTGCATATCAATACAAAGCTAGTCTGAGTGATCCCCTTTAGTCTGTACTGTTGGAAGTTTTGTCTTACAGGATCCATTGATCACAATGGGTCACTTTGATGAGTATTACAATGATGTGAATCAGTGGTCAGATCTCAACCTGACTAAACAACTATGGGAGATTACTGAACTTTTCATCATCATCAAACACCACATGAGGGCATATTTTTCAGAAGAATGGTGTTCCATCCCCCCCAGAAGAGTTCCAGAGACTTGGAGATCACAGCAATCCCAGCAGCACTTGGTGGCTCAAGACCTTATTAAACGCTCTATGTTGGTTTTTCCTTTGGTATACCACGAATATGTGTTCTACTTTGTCAATAATCTTGCTGTTTTCAGTTGTAAAACTATAGATTCTGTTGTTTGTGGCGGGTGTTGCTATTGTGTTTAGGTTTGGCTAGGGAGTTTGTTGTTTGTTTGTGTTGGGTTCCATTAGAAACTCTGTTAGAATTTGCTTAGTTTACTTTTGTTCTTTGATTTAGCAACATCCACCAGTCTAAACCTAAACCAACTACATCTGTTTTTTTTTTTTTTGTTTTTTTTACTCCCAGCTGACCCTAGCGGTTGGGTCGTAACAGGTACCTCATGGCTCCTTCGAGGGGATGAAGACCTACGAACTCTGCTCATCTTATCTGAGCTCAACTTTTGCTGGGCAGTTTCAGAGAGCAGTGAGAGGTGGGACAAGGTGACCTTTAATGTTTTTGGTGTAATTTTGACCAAAGAATGAGGCCACAGACAAACTGCATTCACACCTTATCTGGATGCAAGTCAGACCAGCACCAGATGTTTACTGAACGATTTAATTACATTCCAATTGAAATAAGTTCTCAGACCAATGAACTCTGGCATTTTTGTGCAAATTTTCTTATCCAGGTAAGAACATGCATTTGCAGAGTGAATGTTAACACAAGGCGTGCATTGTGAAAACGTTTTGCAATCGTATACCTGTCAAAAAAACAAAGCATTACCTTCATCAGACATGCTGAAAAGTGTATTTGGTTTGGTAATTTGTCTTGATGATGATAACGATAATTACAGTAATATGAATATAAGCTGTTTTATATCTTAGCTAATAGATATTTATGGCAATGTGCTCCTTCTTTATTGTATTTAGTAAACAGTTTAGCACACAGTTCTTGGGTTTGGCTGTACTCCAGAAGAAGCCGCGTGCAAGAAATGAACAGTCACCACTTGATATTCATGTTGTAAACTTGTACTGCACTTCTGATATACTTCATTGTCTACATTTGCAGAAAATAGCCCAAAGCTTGTAAATGCACCACATATCAAGGGAAAGGAGCCCATCATCCAAGAGTTGGGCCAAGTAAGCAGAATAGTTCTTTTTATTTCCAAGCAGTCTGTGCAACAATATCCAAGAGTCAGAAAGATACTGAAATAGCATGACTCTATCTACAAGAAAGTGTTGTTCACTAAAGAGGAATTGGTTTCGAACGTGGCAGACTGAAAGACTGTCGAAACAAGTGTTGCATCAAGAATTGCTTTGAGCCACAAAGCGACCAGAGTATCAGATCTGTCAATTCAAAATGCTCCGACTTTAAAGACATGTAAAGTATGGGCTGAATCACTTTAAGGAGGGAGGCAGGAACACTTTATGCTGAGAGACATTCTCGTGATTGTTTTCAACCTCTCAGGCTTTTCGGTGATTTGCATGCTGGCGCGGCTAAGCACACCCCATCTTTCCCCTTCAACCAAACACACTTCATTGCGTGCTGGTTCAAAATAAGAAAAGCAGGTTAACAGCATCAGTCCCAGCTCATTAGCTACAGTGATAGTCTATTTTACACACCAAAGTTGTTGCTCCCCTGTATATCTGTCTCATCAACGTTCCTTTATTCGGCGGCGTTTAATCTAAGACATCAAACGGCGCACCTTACAAAGAAGTCATAAAACCGCAAATTTCATTTAAAAATTAATGTCGCTTCCAATCACCCAGTGAGGGAGCTCATTATGATTTTAGTTGTGCTCATTATAATCAAATGGAATCTGACCTTTTGTCCCATTGCACTGCTTTAAGAGGGCCTGTAGGCTGTTGATAAAGAGGGGAGTGACAGGGGTTTCAGCGGTGAATTGGGACTATCTGTGGGAGGTTGATGATATTACATAAAGACTCATGCATACTTATTTCAGATTACAAAAAAAAATATAAAGTATGCAGATGGAAAGGTCAGGTCTAAACCCCAGGTTTCTCCACAGCAGGAATTTAATAAAATATAACGTCATCTGTAGCTATTATAACGTTTTCCACTGTTTCCCATTTTATTTACAAGTTTCTAGAACTAGTAATGGTTTGACAACAAGTGCTGAACTCACTAAAGTAACTTTAATGGATTGATTTTGATCCATAAAGCAGATGACAACAAAGGGAAAAATAACCACTATGCAACTATTTCACCTGTTTTGACCAAAACAAATATTTTCTGAAGCATCTTTAGCTTTTCTTGGAAAGGTGGTAATGTAGTCAATGGTTGGCATACCAGACGATTTCTCATGATTGACACAAATGTGGATAAACTGCACAACCAAAACAGCGCAGGGAATGTTTATGCAAGAGAAGGAACAACAATTGCACAAAAATACAGAATCACAAAGCACACAGTGTTGCTAACTGAACAGCTACAGCATGATTTAGCACAGCTGGACACCGCTGGCTGGTGCTGGCCCGAGCAGCGTCGACAATATAAACCTCACTTCTTACACTGTTACTAGTCCCACCGCTGTGTACTTCTTTTGCCTACCAAACAAGACGAGAACATCAGAAACAGCTCCACTGTTGCCTTTCTGGCATATATCCAAAGCACTGCAGCTTTTAAAGTTGAAACACTGGAAAAAAAAAAAAAAAAAAAAAAAAAAAAACTTATATCAAAGCCTCAAATTCTTCCTAAAGAGCTCCTCTGATGTGTTTTTTTTAACCTTCTTAGCATGGCCATATGTTGGAAGACACCATGACCAAAAATAACAGTAATCAGCTGAGCATTTCTACTTTACAATTGGACATACTGATGACTATCTAAAAATAAAAAAAAACAGTCTGTAGAGTTACAGAACGGTACAGCTAAATTAAACAAATATTACAACCACTCATATGAAACAGAATAGTTTTATAGTGTTTGAGTAGAGTGGTAGATGAGCTGGTGTGCTTCAGTTGCAGCAACAAGACATAGATCTGCACATTTTAAAGTAAGGAACATGTTGCATCAAAAAACATTTCTGGGCAGAAAGAGATTATTTTAATAAAAAAAAAAAAACTATCAAAAACATGAAAACATATAGCTTTGAAACACAGAGATGAGTCTGAACTTCCAAATCAGCACTGGCAAGGCATGGTATGTTTTAAAAAATGTCAAACTGACAACATTCATCAGACCTAGAAACTACCAGCCCGGTCTCACGGGGATTCGTGAAACTGTCACGTCAGTTTTTGTTTCGGTTTCGTGCGCACCAACACGATGTCGTCATGTTTTTCGTGCCGCTCACCACGAGCGAAACCCGCTGTGGTAATCACATCTGAAAGTGGTTTACACCGGCGGATTCATGACGATTTAAGCTGTCCATCGGCGTTTGCGGCCGCCACCGCGGCCGCCATTGCGGCCGCCACTGCGGCCGCCATTGCGGCTGCCAGACATCTGGCCGCGGCGGCGGCCGCAAACGCCGATGGACAGCTTAGATCGTCATGAATCCGCCGAATTTGCATAGGAAGTTAAAGAATGTCTGGCGGCCGCAGCGGCGGCCACAAACACCGATGGACAGCTTAGATCATCATGAATCCGCCGGTATAAACCACTTTCAGATGTGATTACCACAGCGGGTTTCGCTCGTGGTGAGCGGCACGAAAAACATGACGACATCGTGTTGGTGCGCACGAAACCGAAACAAAAACTGACGTGACAGTTTCACGAATCCCCGTGAGACCGTGTTGAAACTACAAGTACTGTAGGATGTTCAATTCCATGACAGTGGTTGAACTACACAAATGGTGAGCCGTTCCATTGGATAAGTGATCCAAACTAGCCTTAAAGTTGTTAAATACTATCACAGTAACTTTGTGTCTTTTAAAAATTTACCAAAAACAAATCATTTATTCTTAGCAGATTCAGTAAAAAAGCTGGAAAGCCACAATGTGATTCTGCTGCAACCAACAGTAATGTATTAAAAAAAAATGTTAAGATTTTTCAGTTCAACTGGGCTGAACTGCAGGCTGTGCTTACAGAGATTAGATAGGAGGCTAGTATAGCATATTATATGTATACGTATTTGCACTTAAAACCATGCTGTGCGTGTTCATCCTAAGGCTTTTTTCTATTCTTTCTTTTTGGGAAAATATACAATTGAAGAAATTCAGTTTATGTTTTTTTCTTGTTTCATGATTTAAGGTATTGTAGCTGTGACATTCTGCACAAAACACCATTCTAAGTCTTTCCTACTCCAGAGTTCAGAGGGTTAATCAGTGATCAGAGGGACTTCACAGTGTGTGGGAAGCTCCAGGTTAAAGATTTCTTTCCTGTAAAAGGCTAAAACAGATGTAACACACTGTAGGTAAAGGGTCACTATTGCTAAACTTGCCTTTTCTGCCTTAACTAGGTAGAACAGTTTGGCTGTGTTGTTACTTTTGTTCAATTTCATACTTCTTTTCACCAGCCTTCTAGATGGGATTATAATGGGGATAAATGGCTGACAATTTCCTAAACAATTGAACCCTAGGATGCTTGTTAACATGATTAATTGAGAAAATTAGACAAACTTGGTTGTTTTTCCAACACAAACAATGAGTAATAAAACCAGTGGAGGACACCGATTCAATAGGAAACCAGTGGACGTGTCAAAAAAAGTGTTATACATTAATTATCCTTTGATGATGATGCCATGAAAGTTCAAGGCTTATGGAGTGAAGAAGTGATTCACCCAAATCATGAAAGTTTCCACATTTACTCGCCTAAGCACTGTGCATAGGAGTTCTTTCCAATCCCCTTCCTTACAGGACGTGATGAAGCCGTGACAGCAGACAGAGGAAGAAGGTAGATCAAAAAGAACTGGGTAGTTAGCATGATTGGTACAGCCACCATGGCTGCACAAAAGAAAACACTCCATACGAAAAACTCAAAACTTCTTCAATCACAGGAGGGAAATAAATAAATAAATAAACCCGAAACTCGGAGGGAAGCAATTCTGCCTAAAAGGGAAAGCAACCAAGCCAAAAGCAGAGCGAATGTTGGCATTGCTTTCCAAAAGATAAAAAGCTCTCCAAGTTCAGAAAGAACAATGAGAACTTGTATTACACTTTGTTGCCTCGGGGCAAAATTGCATCTTGCGACTTACAGTAAAAGTCAGGTTGGGGTGAAACTGTTTATTTGCATCTCTGCATCTGAAAAAGGGCACAGCTTGTGACCAACTCTGGGATTTGACATTTTCTGCTCGAAACATTATAAACCAGTGAACTGACTGAGGAAAAAAACAGAAAAATCAAAACAGGATGCATATTTCAGATTTTCATTGGGACTTATGGGTTGCTATGGCGTGGAGCAAACCATACATTCATTGGACGAAAATCAGGACACACTCTGGACAGTCTATCATAAGAATGAAAAGAGACACATTCACACCTCCAGTCAGACTGAATGTGGGAGAAAAAACCCACAGAGACACCAGCTGATGAGTATATTTCTTTCTAAACAATCATAAATGCTGCTTCTACTGCCACGGCCCAATCATCAATCATCTTCTGCTACCTGTTTTGAAATGTGGAATGTCTCCAAAGTAGATAGAGAGATTAGGACTATTCTCTCAGGATGGCATTTTGAGGCTGGCGAGAAAAATGATTTATGGCTTTTGTTTGGGACTTAGCTGGAGTCTCTTTTTGTCTCTTTAAGGTGCCACAAAGTGCAATCAAGTAGGGGTTAACAGCAAACACCGGTGACCGTCACACCACGACGATGGCGGCGATGACGACAGTGTAACAAGCCCCCCAACTTCTCTCTCTCTCCCTCTTTTTTTGTTTTTGTTTTTTGCTTCAGTCTGCGTCATCCGGCATTTGTTTGTATCCTCGCAGACATGAGCTACCACAGCTCAGGCAAATGAGTCACACAGAGGAGAAGCTGTGGTTGTGTGAAATTGCACAAAGCACAGGAACACTTTCGCTCAAAAGAAACCGCTTTTTTTTGTTTTGGATTTTTTTTTAAATTACCATTTTACACCGGGGCAGAGCAGCGATGCAAGACCGACCATTTGAAATCCTGCAAGTGATATTATGTCCTGGAAGATGAACAAAGTGAATAAAATAAAACTTTAAAGAAGCTGTTTATCGATCACAAACTACCAGAACTAATTCCAAACGCACACTGTACGCTTAAAAAACAGAGATGCGTGTAATTAAGTTGTAAATTCAGGTCGCTCCCTACCCACAGTGCCTGCTGTGTCACCCTTGGCTGTGACAGTGTCCGTGACAAGCAATCTGTCACCCACTTTACTTTCGGCCTTAAATATTTCAACAGCCTTAAGAAAAAGCGCTGACGTGGCTCTGTGTGAATTCCACTACTTAGCAATTAAAGCAGCCTAGAAGTCACACAGACAGGGACTCTATTGACTGCGACACTTTGGCAAAAAGGTGCAGGGATCAGTTTTGAAAAGCAACTGTTCTTGAAGCGGCTGTTTTTATTTAGCAAATTACGATGTTAAAAAAAGAAAACAATCACCAGACAACGTGTGCGGAAGCAACAATGAGGATACTTAGTGCAGTAGCTTTTGTTTAAAAATGCATTGAATACAAATACATTTGCATAGACGCCTTCATTGTGCGATTCCCCTTCTGCTGCAGACTTTCAGGCGCTCTACCTTTTAAATGCCAAAGAATAAAACAGCTCAATAAATGACTCAAACTTGCAGGAGGAGAAGAAATGTTTCCTTACCTGTGACTGACAGCTCAGTCGTCCGTCGGACCACAAAGTTCCCAAACGGCAGTTCACAGGTGTAATTCCCAATGTCATCTTCCCGTACTTCCTTGATGGACAGTGTGTCCCTCCTCCGTTCTATGGTTTGTCTCCACTGCTTTGGCTTGCATTCCTTTCATCAGAAGACAGAGAAAAAAGGGAATAAAGTAAGTTAGCATAAAGCAAATACACTGTTTGCTTTCAATTCTAATGTTGGAAGCCAGTAAGAGACAAAGTTTGACCTCAAAATCTGAAATCATCAATCAGATTTGAGATTTTGTTTCAAGAGTAGAGGATTACAATGGGCAGAATCCTACTAAACATGCTTTGTAGTAGACAGATGGCAAACCTTTACAACACAGATGGGTCAAGATGTAATTGTGGGACTTTTTGTATCATAGTTGACATTTTTGCTGTTTTCAGGCATAAAAACAACTTGGCCGCACATTGAGTAAAATTGAAAATTATTTATAAGGATATTGTAGTAAACCTCTTGACATGCAGCAAATCCAGTCTTGACTCACACACTACTTTATATTAAATAACTTAGAAAGCCTTGGAGTCTTTCCAGTCTTTTCTTCGGGAGGAAATGACATCATGTGAGGAGGTCATGTGATCTTGAGAGGTGTTTTTTTTGTTGTTGTAAAGGGTAACTTAGTTGAAAGTGATTTCTTGGACACAGATACAATTCATTTTCCATGTAAAGTTTGATATATTGTCAAAAAAGAAATATCTGTCATGATTATCTAAATTTAATGAAAAGAACCCAGTCAAAACAATTTCTGAATAAGCTCATTTTATTGTAGTTTAGCTCATTAGATGGTGGTTGTTATTAAATTTGGACCGTTATTTAGTAGACATTTTAGTGATATCCAGTCATTTATTATTAATAAGTGTTTGTTTCCGTAATGAATAATTATGGAATTTGTAAAGACATGATCATAATGAACATAAAAAATACTATTTTTTTCTTTTAATAAAAATGTATGCAAGATATATCCCATGGACTTCAAAGTGCAGTCTGAGTGGCTACCAGTAACAATCTATCAACACTGTTGAATAAATGCTTCAAAGTTTTCTTCTCATCTCAGTGTCTGTAAATATACATCCGCTCCAAATATCATCATATAGCTATTGACTCCTTCACTAGCAATAATCAACCCTGGAAGCAGCACATAGGCCAACCACGAATGTGTAAATCAGTTGCTAGGTTACATCCTCAGAGCTGCCTAAACAGAACCAATCAGCTATGTAAACAGGTGATTATTTTTGCATCAAAAGCTCCAATGCGACAGCCAAAAATAGAAGTTCAAGGCCAATTAATTTATTAAATTTTCCAATCCCGTGGAAAGGTAGGCATGAGTTTGTTGATGGATTTGTGAATACAGACTGAATTTCCCTTCGGGGATGAATAAAGTGATTCTATTCTATTCTATCCTATCCTATCCTATCCTATTCTATTCTATTCTATTCTATATGTGAGTTTGTCCTAAAGTCCCTTATGTATCACATAGTTAATGTCATATTCATGCAACACAGAGTAAATGAGAGATATTGGTCATTCAGTCTCTTAATGTAATGCATGCAATTTCAGGTAAATTGTGTTGTTGTAGTAAAATGTGGTGATAAATTACCAAGAGATCTCCACTTAGTAAACACTGATGTTATATCTCGGCTACGTTTGACTTACAGCAGTCCAATCTCAACATGTTATATCCATCATCTTGGAATTGTCTGAGTCATTTTGTAAGTTCTGTGTCTTAGCACAGTCATGGAATCCTTTATATTATTATGTCTATTGGCTTTGACACTTTTCTTCTGACAGATGACAAGAGAGAGTCCTTCAGGAGAATAAAACTGTTCATAATGTATTGATTTGACAAATGAGTAAACCACGCTTGGGAAAGTTGCTACTTTTCACCTCGATATCGATTCAGTTGAGTACGCTTTATTGATGTGAATATCAGGAACACAGCGTCCAAAGGAAGGAAGAAAGAAGGAAGGATGGCTGGATGGATGGATGAATAGATGGATGGATGGATGGATGGATGGATGGATGGATGGATGGACAGACAGACCTTTTAATAATCCTTTCTAATCAAGCATGAGGTAAGAAAACGAAAAACAAAACTAGTAAGTCAAATTGAAAAAGTGAATAACAGGACAAAAAGAATTGTGTAAAAGAAGAAAAAAACATATGTGTGTGTGCATGTGTCATATAAATATAATAGGCTGTGTCAAAGTAATTGCCATATTCAGTGATGTTTTAATTATGTGTCGCTCAGCTTGTGAAGTGCAGTCACATATTGTGCGGCTAGGTATGCTGCATGTCCCTCTCTTAATAGAATCTGGCACTTTTCATGTGTCATCTGTGAAGTTTGGCATTAATGGGGAGAATTTAATAAAGTATTCCCATCTCATTCTAATATATTTGACACGTTTTAAGAGGGACAGCGTGCCTGTGTTTACATTACCTGTTGAACAGCGATTGTGAATTATTTTAGAAGAGAACAGCGTTAGTGTCAGCAAACATGGGAGCGTGACGAAGATACAAACAGCTGCCACAGGATGGTGCATTGATAACAAGTTAAATTAAGAACAATAAATGATGAAATCAAATGGACATATAAAACAAGACTATATTAAGAATTGCAACATATGTCAAAGTCAATACAATAGCATAAATATGGGCAGGAGATTGTATGTAAGAAGCCCATTTTCTCCTGATATCAACAGTACCGTATATGTCCCGGTTTTATGAAATGTTGAAATGGAATTACAGGCTGATGGATACCGTGTCTTACAGGAAAAACATATATATAATGACAGAGGGAGAAAAGTGAGAACTTTGTACTCTGAACTTGAACCATGAAGCTTGAGAATGACCGTTATTTTTTCGAGTTTCTGAGAGACTTCTAGAACAGATCATCTGTGAAATTTGTCCTGTATGTGCATATATGCAGTGCATTTGATAAATGAAGCACTGCACTTCATGAAGCAAAAACACTCAAGTTGAGCCTGCATTAGCTGAGTGGTTTCATTCAAGCTGCAGCCTCGGTGGCTCTTTGATACCTCAGCTGATCAGTCGGAAGCAGTATAAGAAGGATTGATGGGTCGTCTTCTCCATCTCCACAGCATAGAATACCATGTAGGTGGTGAGTATGAAGTAAGCACAGACTTCCAGAAAGCAGCCGAGGCCTCTTCAGATTTTGGGCCACCGAGGACCCGCGGCAAAGGGAAACTGGGGCACTGTGGGTTGGCCTCCCAGAATTCAATCAGCCCACTGACAAAGTGAGAGCCAATAACCGGAGGCTGTAGAGCCCACAGTCATTATCTGCTATTTTAATTTGATTCCGTGGGAAAGCGAAGCGATGCGGCCACCTAATCCGGCGCACTTTCACGTTTGATGAATTGGCCCCGGAGCTGCACCTAGCAGCTCTGTCAAAGTGGGATGTCGGACACGGGAGGTCAGTTACACTGTGGGCCTCACCGCTCTGCTTTAGGAGGAGCATTAGGCTGAAAACACAGGACGCAGTGTAGGCGTATCTATAACCAGTCTGAATACAGTTGACCCTGAGAAGGTTATTCTTCAAATAAATGACACAATTCATTAGGACTGTTAGAATTTTACCCAAAAGGCTCCATTTCTAGTAGTGTGCATCATGAGTTTCAAGTGTCGACAACATCTTGCCCTTCTCCATAAGAACGAAGGATCTTACCTTGTACCACACAATTTCAGGCTCCACTCCTGGCTGTATATAATCCTCAATGCCCGGGCAGAGGATGTCTTTGCTTTTGCTTAGTTCCGCCTTCTCAAAGAACCTCATTTTGGAGTTGTAGCAGAGGTCCGTGTCATTTTCCGCCACCGTGAGAGACATGGACACCTTCATGCAGTATGTGGAGTTCCTGCAAAGATAAAAAGGCACGGATGAGGAATGAATGAGTTATATTGAAGTGTCGCCTGTCGCTGCAGAGAAAAGCTGCCAGCAGTCCATCTCTGGTCTGGTTCTATCAAAAGCTGCTCAGATTCCACGTGAATCATTAAAAGCAGCAGAGGGAGGCCGTCCAATTAATCATCCTCGCAAGTGATGTCAATCTTTTTAAATGGAAAACTGTCCTATAACACAGAATCATTGTCATTTTAATCTGGGCAGCTATACATTCTGCTTTCTCATCTGTTGAGTTATAAATATCACAAATGAACAATGAGCATAAAAAATAAAAAAACTGAATTCTATGTACGTGTGAAAATGTGTGTGGAAGGTGCACATGGAAGGTGGTGCGACAGCAGTGAGTGTCAACAGCAGAAGATTGATTGAGCCTTTTGTTTTCCCATGCTACACAAATATAGAGCGAGCTAGCAGAAAATTACTTGCTACAATTGATGTAGTGTAACTGCTCAGGTCACATACATAAAGAAGAGAATTTATAACGCAAGGGAGAAGAGGCGTAAAATGCAAGATTACTTGTAATATTTGGAGACGACATGCTTGCCTGGGCCCCCAGATACTGGGGAGTATTCATCCACGGTGGAATAAACATTTCATTTTGTCGCGGCGCCGTGGCATACCTTCAGTGATTTGTGTTGCTCCTCTATTGGGAATGCTTCTCTTTAAAAACTCAACCATGCATATGTAGATGTGGGGATCTGATCTAGTCCTGCCTGAGAGAGTGCTTCTTCACAGCCACATGAGAGGAAAAGATACAGCTGCTAAGCATTTACAGCGATCCTGTTTGGGTCATTAATGGGACAGCGATTTTGAGATTGGATCTGCTGCTTGAGTAATTCTTAACAGAACGTGGGAATCGATGGACACATTGATTTCGCTGTGAAAGTTGTGCTATTTGAGGGAGGGGAACAGAAGCAAAGGTCCTTGATGATCAATGAATTCAATGGGAGCACCTTTTCTTCGTCCAAACTGGCTAATAAGACTGTCACAATTGACAAGTACTCCAGCACTGACTGCAGAAAATCCCTCCTGGTTAAAAGACCAAACAAATTGGCAGCGTTTAGGAAAATCTCACTGCTAATTTTCTAACTAAAGCTGGTTACACAAATTGAGCTGAACCAACAAACAATTACAAACATGTTAAATCCTTACATAATTGCAAAGCATTAGCCGCCTCGTGGATTAGCGCGACACACGCTGGTCTTCGCCACAGTATCGCCAAACAATCCCCTTGCCCTTCGAACCGGCCAGAGCCTCCCTCTTATACAGTAAGTGTGCCATTTTCGTGAAGCCCGGATGCAAATGTGACATGATGTGGAGATTATCCCAGACAACTTCTACCAGATGGACACCTGTGCAAATGAGATCCCACGGGTGCGCTCCCTTCCCTGTTAAATATTCTGGGCAGCGCTGATAAACTCGCCGGCTGGAAGAGAGCGAGAGAATTGTGTCATCTGCTCCGCATGAGTGATCGATGGTGTGGGCCAACACTTTGTCCTACGATGTCTTTCCAACATTTCACATCCATCACGATGCCTTTTGAGCCCGAAGAGCCGGGTGATCTCTTGACTATTCGCTCAGCAGCAGCAGTACACGCTAATATTCATGAAGCCTGCTTGATAGAGAAGGAGCAGGGGGAATTATCCTACTGCGGCAACACTCCAGAGACTCTACTGGCATTGCTGGAGCTCTGCAGATACAGTGATAACAAGCTAGGTGATACCATGGCATTAATGGGTGAGAGTGTCTGTCAAATGTGTCAAACTGAAGGGGATACGCAATGTCGTGGCAATGATAGCATCCTGCATACATCAACCCAGAGAAGTGTCAGCCTGACAGCTATGGTACACAGCTGGAGGGCAGGCAGAGGACTTGAGACACAATATGCGGCAAAAGCAGTGAAATTATGTGCAACGGTCAGTTAGGAGTTAAGCAGCCTGCCAAAAAGGATTATGATTGGCACAGTGTGGAAAATCCCACAGTCTCTTCTTAGTGGAGTACGCTAATTTCATTCTGAACCAGTAAGAACTTGCAGGTTAATTCACAAATGAATCCCTCTTGATCATCTAGCACAAATATTTTCCTTCTGTTTTAATGACTGACAATGAATCTCCCACACCAAAAGATGACGGAAGCTGCCCCGTTACTCAGCAACTGTGCCATCTGATATTAAATAATAGGCCGCAGAATTGATTTGAAATTCTCCCGAGAATCCGGGGCACCTGTGGGGAAATTAATGAACTAACTTAATGAATCTCTTAATTAAAATAACTCCTCTCTAATATAAATTGGATGATGAAATAATTGCTTATTACTTATTACAGCTGACTTTCAAGTAACAATAATGCTCTTGGAGAATTGTCCCAGTGTAAAACAGACATCATGAGGCGAGAAGTTCAAAAGGTTGATTAAAGGCTACATCAAAACAATGTCACTACTGGGCGGTAAAATTAACCCACCACAGATATTAACCCTTTGGGGGGTTTTACATAGCATGCCTACTTGTGCTGCACTGTTTCATTAAGATCTTCCCTCAGGATGTCATTAGCATTTAAATAGAGATGGCTGAGGTCTACCTGATGTTGTGCAATACAATTCATGCTCCGATAACACAGCAAAAATATGTCTCTTTGTTTGAAATGGCTCCTTCAAGCACTGGGAAACTACTCACAATAACTTTAAGATGTAATTTCTAGACGAGACATGTAATAGCTTGAAAAGTACTTGAAAATGGAACTTATGTGCAGAGAAGAGTGCATTTTGGAAAGATTGTCATTGGTCAACTGTCTCATCAGCATGAAGAAGAATCTTAATTCCTGCATCCAGAGAAAAGGAGGAAGATCTTGTTTGTGTTAGAGCATTGTTAATGCTATATATAGGCAAATTCTTCCAGCAGGTAAGGCTGAATGTCGATCAAGTTCATTGGAATAAAACAACTAAGGACAGAAGTGAAAATATAACAAACTCAAGGCAAACTCAAGACCTGCCTTTTAAGCTTTTGATTTATTTCAGGGATTCTATTTGTTTGTTGCTCTTTCAAGAACAAATTTGATTTATTAATTGATCTATTTATTCATATATTTACATATTTATGTTTATTTCTTCTTCTTTCAATTTTTTGTGTTCTCTTTGTATGAATTTTGACTTCTATGTCGTCTTTTATAGATCTACCTATGTACATTTTAATTACATGTATTATTTTATATTTTGCTTTATTTATTTTTAATTTTATTTCTATGTCATCTGGTATTTCCTCAGTGCATGTATTATTAAGGATAGTGTTTTCTCAGCTCCTTTGTTATCGATTCCTTCATTTATAACATAATGTTGGGGGCGGGAGCTATTGTTTGTGTTGTGTTATTGAATTTTTATTCCTACCATCTGTTACACTCCATTTGTACGAAAAGTGCTATATAAATAAAGTCTGATTGATTGATTGATTGGCACTGGACCGGCACAAATAATTCTTGATCTCGATGAACCCTGAGCTAATTTCAGGATAATTTTACTCCACTTACTTTACAGGTCCTATGTTGGTCATGATAAGGGCTAGCCATCTATGCTGTATCTTGATGGAGATGTCTTGAATTAGGCAATATCAGAACCATAATGGTGGGAGATTATATGAGAAACTGGAAAAACTATGTATATAAGAGAAATCTAGGCCAAAACACAGGGCCCCTACCTTTCCCTGGACTCCAGACAGTCTAGGATTACCACTGACCTCAACTCGTCTTTACACTTCTAACTTTTTTAGCATTTCAAATACAAGTCCACTGCTTTCTTTATTTTTCATACAGAATAGGATGTAAAGTTCGTCCTGTGTTGTAGATTATGCAGAAATACGCTGTATTTTTGACCTGGGTTACTCTTTGATGCACATAGACACCAACTACTATCATTAGAAATGTTGAGTTGTGGAGTTTATTTTAGTATTTGGAAGACCAACTTTATGAAATGAAGCAAAGTGTGTGAATGGGTGAAGAAAGATTGAAGTTTGATCTGTCCCTGAGATATGTCCAAATATGTAACAAGCATAACTACAAACCTCCATTTCCAGTCTTTCTTGTGATGTGATATCAACATGCAATGATTGCATTGCAAATATTAATATGTCTAGATATTAACATGTCTATGCAGTGATGAGTTCATGAGTAATATCAGCGACGGGTATGCAAGTTGTAACTGTGATTACATTTGGACAGGTCAAGTCACGCAGCTTCTTATTTCGAGAGCCCTTCAAAGGAGACGACATAAAGTGAATTTTGATTCAAAGTGCATCTGTCGGGTTAAATGATCCTAATGAGATCTGAGGACAATTACCACAGTTATACAGATATAAACTGCCTTAAATAGTTAAGCATGAGTGGTCCTTGTAGGTATCAACTTACTGAAGGTCATTTATACTTGTCTTTTCAATGAGACTTTGTGATGTCCCACATCTAACAACAAATCTGGCCACACTGCTGCCACCTTAGAGTGAAGATGCTTCCTTGCATAAATTGTCCAAGTCTCTGGAGCCAAACAGGAGGAATGAGCATTGCTCTTCAAAAGATATTTCCTCATTTTGGTGTTTTGATGATAGTGGTGTGTTCCCAGTTGGTGAAGCAAATTTTGATTTGAATGATTTGTGTGTGACTCTCGCCAATATAGGATCTGTGTGTCTGCTCAGCCTGTCTGATCTCATAAGTCACCAGGAACGAGAACCTCCGCTCTTTCTGCCATTTCCCTCAAGTATCTTTCCCTTTCCCCTCTCGCCTCTGCGCTTTTACGAAGTGAATTCCACCCTAGGATAAAATGCAGATTTTTCACTCAAGCTGAAACATTTTCAAATCGTAAAGACGTGTTTTCACCTCTACTTGGACTGTCCTGGGCAAACTGTCATTTAATCATACCCACTAGCATCTTCCCATCGTGGCAGATCTATATTCCTGTGTCCCGGTTACTGTGGACGGAGTCACATCAACGGCCGCCCAAGTATGTGAGTGACAACGCTTTTCATCTTGTTGCCAGTAGACATTCCATACAGCATGGGAAGCTACCTAGGCCAATAATTCACATACATATAGTGAGCTGTGAGCTGTAAATGTATATTGTCATGCATTTATTGTACATATATGCATGAATACTCATGTATATATACATTAACATACACATGCATGCATAACTTGAGAAAATGTGTGTATGAGCATATAAGGCAGCATGTGTGTCTGAGAATGCATGTATCTGTTTGCACATCTATGATTACTACCATAACATGTTGGCAAGGCAATGCTGACTCCTCCTGAAGATGCAAGCAAAGGGTATATGTAATTTTAACATTTCTGAAAAGCTGCCAAGTCCATTTCTTCTGCAGCAATCGCGACTTTGTTCAAAATTTTGTCCAAAAATGTCAGATTCCTTGATGATTACTGCAGGGTTTTGGGTTCAATCCTGCCTATGCAAAGGTGGGTGTGAGTTTAGAGAGAGTTTTGTCATTTATCGAGCAATTTCCAAGTTTTACGTACGAAACAGAATTCTGGAAAGAGAAATAAATCTGGTTGTTTGAAGTCTTATGTATTGATCTCTAAAGCAAAATCATGCAGTTTCTTGGAGGATTTGCAATGTGGAAACTCCAAATCGGATAAGGTTAATTGCTATAAAGTTAATAAAATGGAGCTTACATTGTTTGATGAGAGACTGTGATCAAGCATTTTTAATCCAGTTACACTGCTACTACAATCATCATTAGCATCCTCGAGGCAAAACCGAAAGAGCAACCACTATTTTTTTTTTGTTTCAAAAGACGTCTAAAGAGGGATTATTTTGTAATATATTCAGATTTTTAGAATATTTTAATATAACATGGTGGTGAATTCAACCTTCAAAATGGTACCCTAAAATGCAAAAATATATAGGTTTTAATGGAGAATAAAGATCCATTGGAATTATGAGCAAATCTGTTAGGAAAGTGTGTTTCATGGGACCTCAAAGTTGTGCAGAAATTCCATTAATAATACACAAAAATTTAGCTTTATTTGAAGGTGGATTTAACGAGCAATCGAGGCCCAACCTCGGAACTTTTAGCACTTCAAGCATCTCCTGCTAACGTCTAATGGGGCACCTTCAGAAGCCTTGTGAAGTCATATCTTGACTTTTTACAGATGTTTTGGTGGCACACACAAGACCTACACTATATTAGGTAGACTGCAAAGCTGTCTGGTTCACAATTTTTCCAATATTATGTCACAAAGTTACATAAAGCATTAGAAATTACAACATAATTCAAATTACATCCTTGTTACATGAATGTGTGCATATCCTTGACTGTATCTGTGCATGTGCAGCTGCTTGGTACCGCTATAAATATATGACCAACTCGAAATGCCAACCAAGCCAACGTCAAGTTGCGGAAAGCAGATGTAAAAGCAACCAAGATCTTTCCTGAGAGACTACACACTCAGCAGTTAATGGAGCCTGTCGTGATTGCATGTGACAGATGTAGCGATGCCTTTAGACAGGCGGGGGGATAAGAAATGAATCAGGTCAGCATCAGATAGTGGCTAAGACCAAGATGGGTCCAAGTTCAAAGTAGCCTGAGAAAAGCCTGAGTGGGAAAGTCACTTCGATACAAAGCGAGAGACTGCAGACAAGTGTTACAGCTCTGGATACAGGTGTGAACTACAGCAACACCTTCCATGACGCACCGTCAGTGGCGTCGGCCCACAGCAGTCCACGGTCCACGCACACATCGAGCCGAGTTGAACCCAGACCACGACACAGCCGACTCACTCATCCTAAATCAGTATTTTATGGTTCTCGCATTATTTATGGCCGGAGCGAAGGTCACAGTGAGCGGTGGGAAGACTGGGGCTGCTACCTGTAGCGCCCGCTCATAACTCACCTGTCAGCTCCAGCACCAAGCCCGGGATGATTAAGCACCCCGGCTCCCCAAATCTGACTGTGGGCCAACTTGCTCCTACTTAGCCCCTGTCTGAAAGTGTGGCACTTGTCTGCCATGCTGGAACAACCGACTCCTTCCTCAATTACAAGCCGTCCACTTCTTCTCCCCCTCACTTTCTCCCTCCTTCCTCCTGCTTCTTACGCTTTGCCTCTGTCCCTGCCTCCATCAGCCTCAGCCGCCCTTTTCTCGCTTGTCTTGTAGAACACGATTTCTCAGGGAGGAACATACACCTCTGTAGATCGTTTAGTTTTGTCACGCTGTGAAAAACACACGGCTGCACCTGTCTCTGCACTCGTATCCACATACATGAGCATGTAAACAGAAAATAAGGATAGAAAAGTAGCATCTCTGCATTGTGCAATCTGAAATTATACACAACAAACTATAACAGGATTGAAATCATCAAACTTTACTATTTACATTTTGTGGTTCATTAACCAATAAGTGAGCTCTGATACTTTAATTTTAATGTCTAATTATTAAAAATTGAGCAATAATAATGTGATTACTTAATTTGACTTGCAGTCAAAGCAATACATTGTAGATTTATTGCAAAGGACTTTGGTCAAGAGGCAACCAACTTGTTCTATTTCGACCCAAGCTTTTAAAATGTTTTCATATGTGGACATCCATTAGACCTCGTATATCCCAACATGACGACATTTTGTTCTCCCATTTTGGCTGCTCAAGTACAAATGTAGCAACAGTGTGTTCCTCTTATGCCTGACCATCACATTTGAGACACTTGAGTGTGAGACACTACCTGACACTGGGCACAGTCTTTGAGAGGCCCGCAGGGTCCTTCAACAACATTGAGCACTTAGCACTGCTTTTCCGAAGACTCAAAGGCTGGTTGTATATGACACAAGGAAAATAAAGCACATTATTTTCAAGAAAAAAAATTTAATTCGAAAACAAATATCATATAATTACGAACAAACTTCCCCCCATTAAGCAAGTTATTTCTTAAGTTATCTTCATCCTTGTTTCTTTTTTTTTGTTAAGAAATTGATTAGAAGAAGTAAAACTTTGGAAAGAGATTCATAATATTCATAATGAGCAAAAAACTGAATATTTTTTCATCCAGATGGTGAGAAAAATCTGATATCAAGCGGTAAATATTGTAAAATGATGTTCTGAATATATACTGCGGCACATAATTAGGGCTAGCAATAGATTTTGAAGACACACAGATAAATGATCTCAAACGGTTTTTACTTGTAATATTTCCACAAAGAAGACAGTTAAAAAACCCCACATCCACTTCAAAGACAAACACAGTGCATAACGTATATATGTACAGAATCAGTCATTTAATCCCCAAAATCAGCAATAGCCAAATAACTTATTTCCCAACAAGTCTGAGAATCCCTCAAAGCCTTCCCTTGAGTTGTGGGTCTCAAACTGACAAGAGCACTTCTATGCAAACGCATTACTCATTTTGTAGTCGATGCCTTCGGGGAACTCATTTTCCATTCCACGACACTCTCAAATCATCTTTATGCCAGCAACCTGATTTCATAACAAGCATAAACAATTTGTCTCCATTGTATTCTCTTCTAACTCCGTCCTGACCTTATTCATTGGTCCCCAGCCCCCCTCTGGGTGTAATGTATGAGCAGCAATCCTGCTATGCATATCAAATACAGACTAACCATCTCATACCAGTAATGCTGTTGCAGGAATGAGGCTGCTGCACTGAGGGGTTTTATTGGTGGAAAAAAAAAAAAATTGTAAATAAGTCATTCCAGAGAAAGGTGAGTGGTGTTTCGCTGCTGAATGTCATTATGGATTTGGACAAAGTAAGCAGTTTTGTTTGGGAGATGTAAGCAAGAAATGTTCCCAGCAATTGGCAAAAAAAAAAGTGAGTCACAGGGCCAGACAGCTGTCCCCAAGCTGTTGTATTTTTTTTTTAACTGTACTGTTACAAGAAGGACTAGGTAATTACTCCTTATTTATTACCTGAAACAAGTAATTACTTCATTCTATATTACTCACTGCAGCTCTATTAGAGTTGCCTGCAGTTCTGAAGCTTCTTTACACGTCTCATATTTTACATTCATTGTGTATATGTGTGCTTTTTAGGTTCAGCATATCACTTTTAAACCACTAAAGCACAAAAATCTGAGACCAAAACACCTCCTTCATCCTGTCATTTACAACCAGAAAGCCAACTAAACAATGAACAAACATGATCCAATGTCTGCACTGTAAAATTCAATGAATGGCTGTAGCCAGTTGTTGTTAACCTAAGTAACACTATCTTCACTTGATCCGTCTCTCCTTCGCTTAATCATGCCTTCGTAACAGATAAATGCACATGGACTAAAGCAGACTCATGGGAGGAAACAGACACATATAGATTTTGTTGCAACAGATATAGCAGAGTGAAGGAAAAGCAGAGAAGAGCCGCAAAAAATCAGTCGAGACCCCTACACTGAGCTAAACTGAAAGAAGTGCACATAAGCCCTGGTAAATAACATAAATATATTATTGTATTTTTTAAAAGGCAGCTTTTTTGAGGCAGCTTTTTTGCTAAAGGACCTACAAAGTGTCAAAAACTAGCCTCTGGTCAATTAGTCAAACCAACAAATCACTGAAAATGTATTGAAAGTATAAAACTACAACAAATAGATGCAAGTAATATAAATCCACCACATACTGCAGAATAGTGCAATTACCAAAAATAAATAAATAAATAAATAAAAAACTTTTATTTGAGGAGACTGGCAGGTATTTTTTTTTCTTTTCTTTCTAACTGATCCTATTTGGTTTTAAAAGATGTACATCTTTTAATTAGTATGTGAAATTGCAGGAGAAATACACTAAAACTACTGAAAACAAAGATGAAAAAACACTTATTTATGACTGCTTTTAAGGCTGGGTTTTGGTTCCGAAACAAATTAATACATTTGCTTTTGAAAAATAAATGACTGCTGAACAAAAGTCGGTTCAACAGTGAAAACACCTTGTCTAATGTTTCACAATATGTGGCATCAGTAAAATTTAAATGAGCTCTTTCAGCTTTATGAAATTTTAATGAAGTTTCTGTCCCAAGCCCCAACCACTTTCCTATTATTCTCTCACCCTTAGGATTCAGCCGAGCTGCGTGAGTTCTCTTCTATATCGTGCTTTGACTGACAGCTGTGGTATTGCAGACGTCTCGCTTGGAGCTCCGCTGTTCGCAATCCAGCGGGGAAGGAAGGGAGGGAGGGGAGGCAAGGAGGAGCGGGGTGGTGGAAGAAAAAGTTGGCTGCGGTGCCAAAGTGATTGTGCTTTGGGAATGGTATTTCTGACATTTGTCTGGCAGATAAAAACCACCATCAGATATGAGGAAGAGAAGGTCAGTGTCCCTGCTATCAGATAGCGATGGTTTGGCATCTTGTTTGATGACTTCCTCCGCTCACTGTGGACTAAGAGAGCCAAGAGGCTAGACATATGGGTTGGAGACACTGCTGAGGAACAAAATCCCTTCGCCGAGGATGTGGAAATATGTCGTTCTGGGTATTACTCTAGTGTGTAATAAAGCTCAACTGAGTCGAAACAAATAAAAAAAAAAACCTCTTACAGTGAATTGCATGTGTGGTTAGGATAAACAAAAAATTGATCCTTAAGATAAATAGAAATTGGTCATATATGACCTTCTGCTGGTTGGTCCTGGGTAGTCATGCAGATTGTGGCTCCCAAGAGCAAAATCTCCATGGTGAACCTTCTCTCCTTTTGCTCCTTATATAGCCAGGAGCCATTTGAGTCTGGCTTAATCAAATGGAATCGAGCGTGGGACAAATGTCCAATCAGGAGTAGCGTGAAGGGCATGCAGTGGAATTGGCCAAGACTGTAATGCATGCACACGCTGGATTGGATTCATATTTCAAAGACAACGCAACATACGTTAAAAGAAGCATTTGCGGAGTTTGTTGGACAATGAAAATGCAAAATTAGCGACTTTTGCAAATGAAAAATGTGTACAGACACTCACACATACATTGTCCACATACAGCACGAGTGCATTTTTCAAGAATGTTCTTCCATTGCGTCATTTTATATACTTCAGCCATATCATGTGTCATTGTTTTATGATTATATGTTCTATTTGTGCTAAAGTTGAAAAATTCAGTGATGTAGTATGTGTATTTTAAAGAAACTGTGACTTAAAGAGCTAAAAAAATGCACTTCACCGAGGTTCATGCAAAAGATTTGCTAATGATCAACTGAAACTAGATGTACACCATGAACTGACAAGAGTGCGAACAGGTGGCTGTGTTGCAGAGGGAAAACTGTGAGACGGACCAGGATGCAATTCTATGACTCACAGAAACCAATGGAATGGATATCAAAGATGGCTTGAAGGATAGCAATGGGATGCCAAAGAACAGTAGAGCTCAGTACAATGGGTAAGTGGCCACAGACTTTAGCAAATAGGTCTCACCACCATAATGCTTAAAAAAGGGTGAATAGCCACTAAGTTTATGGATTATTACCAGCGTTAGCCATGCCAATAGCACACTGTGTTTGTCGATAAATGAAGGCAAGGGTGGAAAGATCTAGATTAGATGGTTAAGGTGAGAACCATGCTGGGAATTTCAAGGGTTAATGGAGTTGGGGATATAAGGTGAGGTTTTTCAGCTCAACATTAGTGTCTACGTGCATGTACTAGCCTTAGTTTTCCGTTATTAGTTTTTTTGCTGAAACTACAGTAGACCTACCAGTTGTACCCGATTCTGCCTGCCTCTGTGTGACAGTATATTTTTCAACTTCTAGGACAAAAAGAACAAGTGTTGTGGACAACCGGAAGCTTCAGTGGCCCATCTAAAGACTTCTGCTGAAACAAAAGAAATACTAAATAATGTAACTGGTGAAAAACATTCAGCATTAGTAATGCTAATCTTGTCTTCTTGCTTTGACAAGGTCTATGTTGGGCTTTTCCTCACGCTGACAGCACCAGCCAAGACTGCAAGGTGTTAAATGCTAATCAGTGTTACAGAACTGCATTGCTCCTCCACAGCACGACAACTATTTGCAGACGAAAATGAATTCAAATGGTAAAAAGCTCAGCACTGTATGAGCGCAAACAAAACACTAGTTCAGCCATTATACACGTAATGCTATAACAGTTGGAACAAATACCATTATACAAGTAATAAAGCTGTTCCTTTGCATCCTATAGAGAAATTACCTTTGCTTTATGGCTCTAAATGTACCCATTGCGCAGTAGAGTGTCAGTAGCAGAGTACAAAATGACTGTGGTTGAACGTTAATAATGCATCTTTAAATACATACAGCAAAACCAAGGAGCCAAGGAAAGCAGTTTACGGGATGATGACACCTGATGTGAAATAAAAAAAAAAAAAAGTTTCAAATTTCCAACACACTATGAACTCCAAATCTCTACTATGACACGAATCAATGAAGTCAAACCCAAACACAGATTTTAAAAGTTATAAATAGATAAACAGTATTTGAATGCCTTTCTTCCATACGTGAAAGTCTGTTACAACCCAGGCCCTGTTCCTAAACTGTTTTCAAGTGCACACTCTTCTTTGACACAGCCATTGTAACATCAGACATCCACAGTGAATACTTGGCGAAGTTCACACAGCCACATCACAAGGCTGAATAAAGCATCGTGTGAAAGGTGGCCTAAGCCCAAACAGCAGCCCATACATCATCAGACAATGGCCATTGGAAAACAGCCTCGACTAAACCACATAGAGCCAACTAAAAGGCTGTCCAAGCACTGTGTCGACAAAGCAGTCTCTCTATACAGGTGTAAAGAATACTGAATATAGGGGAGCATCATCAATAACCTCTGGCTGGTGCATGAAGCGGCTTGGCAAATCCATATCACACAATTAACTAAAACCCCACCTGGGCAATGAGAATAACTGCTGCCAGGGGTTTGGCACCAACTCTCTCATAACCTCTTGAAGTCGCAATTTCGTTCTTGTAGTTGCTGCTTTGGTGCATTTGTGCTGCACTTCTAGCTTGGAAACCAATTCAGAGGAAGAACAATATGGGAACTCCATCCTGCAAGCTGCCACGATTGGTTCCTTAGGTTTGTTTCATATAAAACCTTGGAAATCTGAATGAGACTGTCATTGGTACACTGCAGTTTTAAGGTGGAAATGCTCAGCCATGATGTTGATTGCTTATTTTTAACACCATATGGGCATGTTAACAAGGTAAAAAGAAAACAGATTTTCAACAGAGGAGCTTTTTAACTCTATATGGCTTGGATCCAGGCCAAATATCTTAACAAATATTACTTGGATTGCCATGGAATATTGTTCAAACATACACTACTGTTCAAAAGTTTGGGGTCAGCAAGGCAATTTCATATTTTCCATGACAACTCACATTTTTTTGCATGTGCTAACATAATTGCACAAGGGTTTTCTAATCATCAATGAGCCTTTCAAACACATTAGCTAACACAATGTAGCATTAGAACACAGGAGTGATGGCTGCTGGAAATGTTCCTCTGTACCCCTATGCAGATATTCCATTCTTATTGATTTAATGTTATCTTCAGGGAAAAGACAGCTTTTCTTTCAAAAAATACTTTGGCGTTTTTTCTGTTATAGCACCTACATGTCAGAAAGTCCAGATTCATGGACAAATACCTGCAAAACCAATGACAGCTCCACGGAGCCTCAACTTGTTTTGTGGATGTCACATTATTCCTGCTAAATGTCACAACATTGCCAGTTTGAACATGTTACCATCCTGCCAAAAGCAGCTTCACAAAGACTTGACTTGGCTTCAGACTAGATTCTCTGAAGCATTAGTTCTCATGTGCTTAGAACAGCAAAAGTGACAATTCTAGTTGTCTGCATCGAAGGGCTATCAACGGCGGCAGCACCTTCATTATTTAGTAGATCATGTTAAGACTTGAACATTCACAAAACCGAAGTGCCCGAGCAGTTTCCCAAGGTCTCAAGTCTAAAGGAAATGTCATTTCAATAGCTTTGTGCTTCAATAACTTTCTATTTCTAAGCAAAACTGAGAAAGCTGGTCAACAAACAGAGCTCAGTGAATTCACAGGCAAGCTGTTGAAGTAAAAACTGCTGTGAAATGAAACCCGGAGCTTTTGTAAATCCCAGATTATTCAAAGAAAATTGATTCTAGCAATGAAGACAGGATGTGGGTTGCAAGATATTATTTGTTTTTAGCATATTTAATGAATAAAATCATTCAATGTAATCTAATTGGGACTTCAAAACCTGATCCATATGTGCTTCAGCAGTGCATCACTGAAAAACAAACTCAATTAATGAACATTCATCAGGACATCACTGTTATAGCTGGGCAAAGATATTCCACAGGGCCACAACTAACTGATTGTCTCCTGCCAGGTAGCTTATAACACAAACACCATCCTTATATTATACATCATCCATAACCCCTGGCAGCACAAACCGTCCCGGCTGCTCCTTAGTCTAGCGTCTCTCATTGGCTTTGACAGCTGGGCTGGATCAATTGGACAGGCCCTGACTGGGGCTGAATGACAGAGTGTTCCAGACGGCCCATTCTGACTGTCACTTCCCTGAGAGATCACCAGCCACTCCTGCCCACGAATACTAATACAGTCAACATGTCTGGGGCCTGGGACAGTTGGAAAGTGGTTTGTAATGCACGTGTGTTCGCTGCATTGCTGCTGTACATGCGTGCACAGGTGACCTGCAGCCACACCAGCGATTTAGGTTGAAATAAGCACATGGATGCAGACATACAGATGCAAACCTACTCCTTTCTGCTACATTCCACCTCCCATTGTCCTTTGCTGTGACAGCCCAGGCATTGCAGGACATGCAGAAAGCCCATTAATAAGCTCAGGACAGTGGCAGCATGCCAACACTGATGAACAGGGTCAGAGGTGAGACATTAGCTACCTGCCAAGCAGTGGGATCCTCCCTGTGCTGGTACATCTGTCCTTAATCTGACACTGTAATCCCTGCACTCTCTGCAGCGATCGATGCGTTGTAGACGTGTGTGTCTGCTTTGTCATTTGTATGTTCAGGACTGCTGAGTGTGTGTCTGCTGAGCAAGGTTATATCTTGTGTAAGAATGTCTCCCTGTGTGTTGATTTAAAGCCATTTAAGACACATTATGCCATTTAAAAACTACTGAATAATTACATTGCAATAGCTCGTCTGACCTGCTGCTGTCACATCACAGGCAACTTTTTCAGAGAGATGGAGGAGACTTCTAAAGGCTTTTATGGGCTTCTTGAAACATTCACAAACAAAACTGAAAAAAAGAATAAAGCACTTCCAGCCGACTTCAATCAGCAGCAATATGTCAATCTGATTTCTCTATAGCAGTTTTGAAATATCACACAATGCAGCATTAAAGATGGTGTTCTTCACAAACAACTAACTTGCCCTGCAGTTTTATACAAATATGCCAAAGCACAGAATGTAATTCCACACATAAGACACAACAGCAAAAAAAAAGAAGAAAAAAGAAAAAACAAGCACTGCTTTCATTCCATCTTGTGCTAAATTTCTGTTCATGTATCAGAAAAATGACTTAAAAATAATCTTCAACTGAATTCAGTGCTTCTCCTACTGTCTTTAATTGTAAACAACACTTTTCACTTACTCACCATCTGCTGATTAATAGACGCTATAATTTATTGATGGTCCCTAAACGCCTCACATCCAAGCTGCAGAACATGCGAGCTAACGGCCGTGCACCGGGAAGCCTCTAGTCACCACTCAGTTACTAATGCAGCAACCCAGACAGGTGTGAACAAAAATGAGTGAAAATAAAACACTGTAATGTCAGATCCCTCCAAGTCGAGTCAAAGTTCTAGATGGGATGTTCTTTATGAGCATTAGTCATCCCAAACATGAAAACTATTTCCAAAAACATGCATACATGTATTATATCAAAAATTACAAAGATTCAAAATCCAACATCCATCAGAATCGTCCTGCTTTGATAATCTACAACGTAATTTGTGTAACCGAAGCAAATCAACCCAAAAAGCATCACACATTCTCATGAGAGGGAGGATGAAGAGATCAGCATCAGCAGAGAGCGGGGCAGTGACTGAACTACATCAGAGTGAGGTGAACGTCAGGTGAGTTGTGGCCGTGAACTGAAATTCTAAAATAATACACTCTCACTCACAGTCCACCACTTTGTTGCACTTACTTTGCCATTTTCACCCAGACAAAACGATTAGACCATCTGAACAGAGTAAAGTATGATTTTCTCCTGCCCACTTTCAACACTAACCGAGACTTATGCGATCGTTTTTCAAATCATAATCAGCTCAGCACTTGTGTCTTCGCTCCATCACTCACATACAGCTCTAAATGGAAGCAAAAGACTTGCAGATCACTGTAGAACTAATTCCAAACATGTTTCCTTTTTGCTTCTCCTGTCACGTTAGCCGGACCAACTTTTGCTCGACTGTCTCAGCTGTCAGTGCGGCATAAAATGGCAGGAATTAGAAACTTTGTAATGCTAATAGGCTTACAGAAACACTTGCAGCAGTGCACGGAGAGAACCCGGATGGCTCATGTGTGTGTGTGGTTTCCGTCATTGTACAGTAAGTGACACACTCAGCCACTGCAGATGTTTTTTTTGTTTTTTTGTTGCTCTGCATACGACAGGGTTCCTCAGGGTATTACATCTGAAACAGCTGAGTGCTGACCTCGATTTGGCACATGGCTCTGCTAGTCTGCTCCCTTCCACTCCTATACTGTATATCATATGTCTATAATGCATGTAGATTCGTGTGTGTGTGCATGAGGAATAATCCAAGAGAGTGAAAGAGACAGGGATACATGTTCTGAATGCCAAACATGTGTTTTGATGCTGGCCTGCTTTTACATACAGATTCAAGGCACATTAAGTTCCTGTCAGTAGCAGCTAGTGTGTGTGTGTGTGTCTGTGTGTGTGTCTGTGTGTGCGACGGTGTATGACGATGCCCTCTGACACCCATAAGTGCAGCTGAGCAGATATACAACGATATGACGAGGCCGAACGCACGGTTTTGTCCATGTATGTCAAGAGAGGTGGGAAGGCCAGAAGCATGAAGTCACACGGCATAATGCAACATACAAAACAAAGGTAAAAAGAGCATATTTATACGCATGTTAGAATGCATCGCAGAGAAGGAAAAAAGTAAATGACGTAATAACTCAGGGACTGCATTGCACACTGCAAAAAAAAAAAAAAATCGACCAATTTAATGTCATATTTAGTCCAATTTTTCAAACAAATGACAAACTGTAGAATTCTCACAAGTCCTGAAACAAGGAACAAGCAGGAAGACGATTCGAATCCATTAAAAACCTTCCTCTTGATTAAGAAAGTACTTGAAACCAGATGATTTGAATTGGAAGTAATTGTGTTTATCTGCACGCACCCTGTTTGCACATTTTCTCCCCAGCGGCTGTTCACAGACAAAACTTTGCAAACTGCAAAACTTATTAAGATGTTTGTGTTTCTTTTCCCCCTTTCTCTTTTCCTCAGTGCAGATGTGTCTCTGTCATCATCTGTATTCTGCCACATGGTGTCCAAGCTGCTCATAAAACACATTCCTCTTTTGCTTCTGGAGGCTTTCTTTGGCAATGAAAAAACATCCAGATAAACACATCTGTTAATATGCTGCATGTTAACATCTACAACTTTCGTCTCACTTGATCTGACATGATTAAATTACGCCAATATGAATATTTTTCAACAGTTAAATAACAGAATTGTGCTGAGGAGGTTTGCTTGAGATGAATCAGACCGATGCAGAATTAACCAGTGATGATCTCAGCAGATAGATTTCTGCCCACATTGATCCTGACTTGCTTTGTCACAATCATGTCGACAATAGTGCTGCAAGATGCATGGGGCTGCAGTTTACGCAGCAAAACTTGTTGCACATAAAGAAACAGAACAGCAATTTGTAATTATAGTAGACACGTTGTCTTATTTTTTAGTCTTCCCATAATTGATTTGAGGCTTTACCTCATTCCACCACACTGATTCTCAATAAGAAGAAAGTAAAACGCTGTCACTTACCCCAAGGAAGGATAATTTCTAATGCTGTCAAAGGAGTAGATCCTCTACAATAATACCCATCATTCTCGGATAAAATTGTCTCTATCAGTACTTGCTTAGAGACAATAACATGATGGGGACGTGTAGTAAGTGGGATTGAATTGTTATAATGTGCTCAAGTATGAAATGTATCCAGTGAGAGATGATATATTGTTGTGCTGTGATTCATTCGTTCCACCACCGAGTGCTCTAATTCCCCAGGACCCTTCATGTTTCAAACAGTGAGGATCCTCAACTAACAAAGCACTGCCAAGAGCCTAATCCAAATGTGATATGTTAACATATGCAAGCGTAGATCATGTATAGGACCCATGCTCTGGAGACAAAAGAGAGCAGCAACTCGTTGATTTGGCTGCAGCAGCTGGGAATTGAAATGAGTCATACAGATATAATAGCAAAACGTGCTGCGAGGTGGGTGTAAAATTGAATGAAGCAATTCTTGGATTTTTTTTAAACATGCCATCAACCTTTGAGCAGAAAAAAATGAGGTGAATGTGGCAATAACAAAAGTGTATTTTGGGAGCATCAAGCTGTAGTCGTTTTAAGGTTAATAGTTTAATCTTTAAAAGCTCAGGTGTTATCATGGCTGATGTACTTTAGAGTGTCTCTCTTTAATCCTTGACCCTGAACAACAAGAAGGCAGAACCTCATGTGATCTATACACTGATGAGCCAAACTGTTCTAAACACCCCTGTGGGAGCTCCGCTTGACGCCAAAACATCTTTGACCCACTGAGACATGGACTCTACAAGACCTCTGACGTTGCCCTGCAGTATCTGGCACTAAGGAATTAACAACAGATTCTTCAAGTCCTATAAATTGTATGGCTATTATGAACTGGCTCCTGTCACAGTCACTCTCAGTCTTTACAATTGCATGTTTTTTTTTTTTTTTTTCTCATATTCAACTCATTGAATATGGAACAAAACTGTGCTGTTAACGTTGAATCTCTCCCAGGCCTTGACATGCGCCTCTGTTCCATGACAGCCAATACTGTTCACTTCATCTGTGAGTACTTTTGACTTCGGTTTATGTAATTCTTTTGACTTCGGTTTATGTAATTCAGAGACATTGTGAGGATTTTCTCCAACATATAGATACCCTTTTAGCTTGTATGAAGCATGGCTCCTTAGTCGTCTGGACTGAGCCCTGGACGTATTACTGTGATTCCGATCAACAGAACTCACAGTCTATGCTAATACGGGACTATAAATCATTCTAATTTGATAGTCCCATGTGGTCAATTTTGATGCATTGCTATGCACTCTAGAACACTGCATTAAACATGTGAGACACACACACACACACACACACACACACACACACACACACACACACACACACACACACACACACACACACACACAGTATCCAATAACCTAATCCTCCCAAGCCTTGAAAGCAGGCCCCTCCTCCTGTTAAAAGCCACTGTATGCCGCTGTATAGAGCTGACTAATGAGCCAGTCAAGAGAAAACGCCCTTTACCTACAAGGTTAATAAGTTATTACTATATAATCGAGCATGTGCAACTCTGCACACCATTCAGTCTACTTCCTCGACTCAATCGTTGCAAAACAGACAGCACACAGCTTGTGACAAATAAGTGTTTTTCTGTTTATTTTTTCTTGTATTTTGGGGTGTTCAATTAATGTAATGTTTTGAAATTCAAGATAAAATGCTCGCTTTTCATATTACATCCTTTGAGGAGATTTCACCATCTGGAAAGTGTAAATTCAACAATAATTTAGTATTATCAAATGGTCAAATGTAGCAGCAAACCCACCAAGAATCGCTGAGTGAATAACTTTCATTGAGTCAATTTCATGTCCACTTAGCATCTGTATCTTGGCACCAAAATGAAAAGAATTGCCAAATGATTGGGGAAACCCTCAATGTGTGACTTCACAAAGATAGCAAAAGGTACACGAAGATCAGAGACCAACTAAAAATCAGTCAAAATACTGCCACAGCAGGAATCAGGAGGTGTAGCATTGGCCACAGTACCATTAATCAGAACCACAATGGTCGTCCTCCTTAACCACTGACACTGTGCTACTTTTACAACCCAATTCTAAAAAAAAACTAGACAGACAACTGCTTCAGACTCAGCACAAGATTATTCTGTGACAGCTCAGACAGCGGGAAGGACAGTTCAAGTTGACCTCTATGGGTGGCGTCCAAGAAAAACACCTTTGCTTGCTGGTCGATACAAAACTTTAAGATTAAACTTTGCTAAGGAACAGTAAAAAAAAAAAAAAAAAAAAATCTTCATTGATGTTGGAAGCACATTTTTTAGTCAAATGAAGCCAATCTAGTGAGAATGTTTGGCGTGAACCTGACCAGAATTACCACAGTGAAAGCATAATCCTGACAGTGAAGCATGGAGGTGGGAATGTGATTATATGGAGCTGTAAAAGTTTGTCCATTTTTCTAGCTGGCACCACGAATGCCTGTGAATATACCAAAATATTGGCCTGACAAGATGACTCCCAGTGTGCAGAGACTTGACAGAAGAGGAATATTCTAGAATGCTAACAATTCGAGGCACACTGCCAAAAAATCACACAAGAGTTTCTGAAGAAGGAAAAACAAAATGAAGACGAGGACTTGGCCAAGGATGTCAGCTGCCTTGAGTCCCACAGAACATATTTGAGATATTTTAAAGAGAAAGGTAGAGGAACACAACTTCTGCAGCAAAAAAATAAAAAACTGCTGAAAAAATAGTCTCTAAAGAAAAACAGAGCATCTCTCCAGAAATGTGGGCAACAATGGTATCCTCCATGAGTCTGTCATCCAAAATGAAGTGGAAAAAATAGACATTTGAATCATTATAATTAAAGATCTACTGGCATTTGCCTTGACAGTGTGGCCCACAAGTCTAGTAAAATCAAACTGTTAGATTTTTTTTTTTTAGAAGTAATGCAATTATTGTGACATTTAAGTGATACGAAACATAAAACAAGAAAACAATCACTTCTGGTAGCATATGCTAAAATGTTAGCTATATCAACTGCATAAGGTCAAAATATCTCAAATATGTGCTTCTTCCCAAAGATGCTTAAAAAATCTGATTAATTCTGATTAATAATCTTGAAAAAAAAACATCCTCAAGTCTATCTGATGAGGGGATTTGCTGATTTTCTGTCTTTCATATCCCTGTAAATGACTATCATGAGCACGTTGAAGATGTCATCTTGGGTATGAAGAGTTTTTTTTCCCCCTTTCTTCCACCATTTTCTAATTAATCCATAATTAATGATGGAAAAATTGGCAGGTTTTAAAAATAGGTTCATCATTGGTCTACATATAATCACATCATGTGCTAGTGGGAATAGTCACATCATTGCGCAGTTGTACTGAGCTGGAGCTAATCAATGTATCACTTATCTGTTACCTATAACATTGGAACACCCCCCAGTGCAACAGATTAGTGGAATTGATTGCAGCATCCGAGCTAAATAAAGGTCAGAGCTGTAAATATTCCATTTAAGTGGCAAAGATTACAAGCTGAACGCATTAAATACTGTATGAATCGACTCTTGAGTATATAGTGTAAAAACACAATTCAAATCTGCAGAAAGCAAACAGAGGAAACAAGAAATGCCCGCAGAGAGAAATCCTCAGTGATGGAAAAGTGCTCTGTATTCGCAACTATTGTTATTCCTCTCCATGATGGGCGAATAAGTGTTGCCCCTTAATTTGGTTCTGAATGGCAGAGACTGGCGACAAAGCAACAGTGGGCTACTCATCCAAATCAAATCTCATGGGTCTACTTTCTGCGTGATTACACAATAACTCTGAGCTGACTGATTGTCTACCTCCAGAAAATGCTGCCAACGTCACTGAATGGAGAATTGTTGGATTGGTACTGCCCGGTTCTATTCACGGCAGCCGCCACAGCAAAGGGAAGAGTGTTAATGGTGTTGAATAGTAATGGCCAAACCCCGTGGAAAGGAAACCTGTGCTGAATGTAACTGCTTGAGAGCACATTATTCGCCTTCTTTTTTCCCCTCCCTTTGGTCTATGTAAAAAAAAAAATCCTAAATCATTCGTGTTTAGCGTAAAATATGAATGTTTCTGTGGACTCTTCTGAATTCTCGAAAGATTACACTGCTATCTTTGAAGAAGATGTGTTTCAAAGTTCCTCTTGTTCTTTGAAAAAAAAAAAAAAGAAACAGGTAAGGGCTCCAAGGCAGCAGCTTTGCTTTTTCTTTCTGCCTGGCCACAGACAACCTTCATGTTAATGAAAACGTCGAGGAAGCCAGAAATTTTTACCACATTATAGAACTCATAAATCAAACAATTGTCTACCTCCACTATCGGGCAAGTGGAAAAAGAAGATAGCAGAAGTCCCTTACTTTTTTCCCCCTTTTATCTTAGCTGCCTTTTCCCTTTCCTCAATCTTCCCGCGCTGAATTGCTGTCCATTCTCTTTCGTCTCACTCCCTGCTCTTTCACGTTTTCAGAAAGAAGGACTTGTGAGGGGCCGAAGAGTTATGGATTCACCAATTGCACCTAATGGCTTAGTGTCCCCGAGAGGAGAATAGAGAAATAATTTAACATATAAAGCGAAGCAAAGGGGCCCCATACTGTTAGACGACGCTCTGTGGACCAAGGACCAGCGCTCTTTTGGCTGGAGATGAGAGACTTCATTAAAAATCAACAGGGGAGGATTTTCACACAGTTTTACTCTTGCCTACAGGGTTCCAGAAAATGTTATTTACCCTGTTATTTTACAGAGTCGCTGCTGGAAAAATAATACCAAAAATGTTGGCAGAGCTTCTTGTGAACTCTCACTATATTTTATGGCAAACACAATAAAAAAAAAAAAGCAAATTTACATTTGTAGCAATAAAGAGAGCAGCAAACTGTATCGTCCCTGGGCGATGCAGGCTTAGAAAAACGTACCTTAATACACACGAATAGTATCCCACATCGTCCAACTCTGCTGGGCGGAACCATATGGCGTCCTCTTCTTTGCTCATCCTTGTGCCATCAAAACTGATTGGTTCCTCGAAGTCCCCATGGCCAGCGCTCTTGTACCACATAAGGCTAAGTCCCGTGCTCTGCGCATGGGTGTAGTTGGCCCGGATATATCCATAGAATAAAGCGCACTTAATCCGTACAGGTTCCCCCAGAAGCACTTTGTATTTCAGGTAGTCCACTGACCAATCTGTGCAGCCTTCCACTGAAAGAGAAGGACAAGAAAATAAAAATTAAGCAGGGGGATTCTTGTTTTGTTTTTTTTGTTTTTTTATTTAGTCCAATTTGCATCATCACCAAGCACAGCGGAGGTGATTTGTACTCATGAAAAGGCTTTGTGGCAACCAGGAGCCAGCAGTCATATCACAATCAATCAAGACGCTCTTTTCCTCCACGCAGCGCTAATTGTTCCAAATTCTTTTTTTGCTTCACCGGAATACACAAATCGAACGTGGCTATTACTACAACTACACACATTTAACATAAGACTTCCTTGGTGTGCCAGAATCAATTCATAGCAAATTTAAAAACACAGGGAGATCCTTATTATGCTGCTGAAATGTTTTATTACCACAATATCCTCTTCAATGTAAGACTAAACTCTCAACAAAGCAGTTGTCAGATGCAATCTTTACTCCCTGCCTTCACCTACGAACATTACTGTATTTATATTTAACTTGTGCCTCAACTCATACATAAATTGATTTTACTGGCAATAAACTCTGTATAAACCACCATCTATATCTGTTTAAATGGCAGTGATGGCACTCAACTACATTTGACCTGAGAAAATTAGAAGCTGCTGTACGTCTGTATTCATTTCCTACAGCTATCAGAATATCCTCCGCTCTCAAATGCCATTGCGTAAATGGAAAAAGTAACTCATATTGTGCCGATGCACATGCCAAGTCCCAGCAATGGGGGTCTTCCTGTTAAGACATCCAATAAAGGCCACCGACTGTCAGTGGAAAAAAGTTATGAAGATTGAATTATAACTGAATTATTCATGCAGTGCAGGTAGAAGGATGGTTTGGATTCACACCCTTATTTTCCATCTTTAGGTGTATATGAGATTCATGAGCAACAGCAGATATTAAAGTGACACTTAATCCTTGCTTTTGCACACCAGTGAAAACTCGCACAGACAACACAGGTTCCTGAGCTGGTGACTTTCACACGTAATGAGTTGTGTAAAAAGACAGAGGTACTGCAAGTAATCATCTGTGTGTCAAGCAAGCAACACATTTGGGTAGTTTTTTAATGATTGGGAAACACCAAAACAGCTACTATGGTGAGACCGTTTTATCACTTCAATGCTTGGTGACCAGCATACCAACTACGAGGTGCAATCGAAAAGTTCTGGGACTAAGACCATCACAAGTCAAGGAGCTGCACTGCAACGCCCACAGGCTGACCTGTGTTATATACATATTTATGACCACTGGGATTCCAGCATGGACCTCCAACTGGAGCAAGAGATCACATTCTGTGTTAATTAGCCACCCAGAACATCAACCTTCATGTCAGGGATCATCACTGGTGCAGAGTTGTGGATCTGCAGCTGCCATACAGAGAAGAAACGGCAATTTTCACAGTGGAAGAACCCGCAGTCTCCAAGACAAGAGGAAGGGAGTCATTTCAGGAGCACACTTGCTGTTTTCTTTCAAATCAAATGGGGTTAGCACACTGGGAATTCGTCCCCCTGTGTGACAATGTCAACATGATGTTGACTTTGGCGTAATGGCTTGTTGGTGCTCCAGTGCTCTTTGGGCTTGGTCACAGCGCTCAACACAATCATTGCTCCTCACACGCCTCGTTATCTCTAGATTTTGCCCCCTGTGACTTCTTCCTTTTCCCCAAACTGAAATCCAAGTTGACTGCTCAGTGCCAATTTACATATTGGGACTTCCACAAAATGGGGAGAAGACAAGAAGACAACTTCCATAGGGACAGTGGCCAAACCTAAATCAGATTTTAGAGTTTTCTAGGCGCAGAGTCAGAATTTTTTGATTGCACCTTGTACTCTTTGTTTTATTTAAGTGTACAGCATGTAAGACCATTCTTCCATGAACTTTCTTTTCAGAGAATATTCATGCTTTTTTTATTTATAGCAGCACTGAATATTGTACATATTGTTGCTGCATATCTTATGAGATCAAAGCTGCTGAGCTCGCAGACAAAATGTTCGACACATAGAAGCTAAATCTTCATCAAAACTTTCTCTGCTCTTTTGAGACACTAACAAACTACTTGTCTTCTATCTGAGAAACAACAGCGGTCCACGATGAAAAAAAAAACAAGCTTTCTGTCTGCTTTACCTTTCCTTTTCCATTTTCCCTTCCTGTTCCTGACATTCTCGTTTCCCCCGCTTCACCTCGCTGCATCGCACTTCCTTTAAAAACAGCTGGTGAGCACAGCTGTCTCAGGCTCAACAGGCTTCGCTAATTGAGCTTCTATAAATGTTTTATTTACCAAAGAAGCAACTCGTCCGCCAATCAGCGAGGTGTGGTGCGTGCTGCGGTTGTTGGGGGTAACTGCGGTGGGGAATCGATTAACCATGCTGATTTATGTTATTGTACTGTATTCTGTGGGGCTGTGGGGGTCACACTGAGAATAGCAGCAGGAACAACACTGGTGGGGAGAAGAAGGAAACAGGGAAAAGCATTTCAAGGGAACAGTGAAAAATGATGGCGACATAATGTCACACAGATATTTCCAGGGTGGCTGCAGTGCAGTTTAATAGCGTCGGATCCATCAGTTATTGAAAACTTGCAGAAAGTTGCAGTTATGTCAATCTGTCTGAGTCAAAGAGCAAAGTTCAATGGTCACAAATTGGGGAAGAAATAGAGGACTGAAGAGGCAGAATACCAATTTCTTCACAAAAATAGGTAGTACATCAAAATGTGATGCAATTTTAAAGAGCCCCTCCAGGCATGTGTGGAGATATATACAAGTATTCTGTTCTGAATAAAAATTGGTTTCTGATTTTTTTCATGAAATAGTTCAATTACCTTGTTATATATTCCTCTGACATATGCCTTTCTTGAGAAATTCAGAATCAGTAAATTTGTAAACATTCTTCGATTTCTAAAGTAGAACTACTTGACACAGGATGCCTGTAACAACGCTGAAAGACCTCAGTTTACGTACCCCAGCACAGAAAAAATTTGATTATTTAGGAAAGAGCAGCTCAGTTGGTCATTTTTGCCCTGGGCACTTTTGGAGTTTAATCTTTCCACGCTTGATTTGCTTGCTTGATAGGTGATTCATTTCTGTTCATGAGCTAATTGGTATTCGGTTCAGCAATAGTTCACTTCATCTATGTTGTCTTGGGGTTGTTGAAACAGAATAGGAAATAGAAACTCAGTTTAGCAGATGAATGAGGTTAAAGAAAATGGGCAAAACAGAAAAAAACAAAGCACTTTGTCCTGGAAGTGACTTAAGCCCGGATCCAAGTATTTGAGGGTAACTTCTGCTTTTACATGCACCTAATCGTCCTGTTATTCCACTTGTAGGCTGATTTTACAGCTCATTTTAGCAGTTCTGCCAAATCTGCAGCCCCTTCCTGATCTGTCTCGATCCGAAATCAGCAACAATAAGTTGCTGTTTTCATTTGATAAGCCTGACAAGGCTGCAATCATGTGCGGAGCTTTGACATAACCCTCTAAACCTCTTTTTGATTTCTTCAATTAAACGTGTCCCCCCGTGAGCGAAATTAAAAATACAGCCTAAATTGTACAAAGAGTGACTAAGAAACAAAATGAAGCAAATGCCTGGGTAGGTATGTGCTCTGTGAGCTGCCCAACAGCACAATCCTTTCATTGTGATTAAGTCTAACTGTTGCTATGGCAACAAAAGGTCTACCCTCGCTTATCGAGAATTTGCTAATTAGTTTGCGGACGATAATAACTTGAAGGCTTAAGGTAAGACAACCACAGCCAAGATGGTTTCACTTCTAATCATGTGTCCTAATTGAGACTCTGAAGTGTTTTACTCTCCCAACTAATAAAAACAGCAGGAGGGAGGAAAAGGTCATACAAGCAGGCGGTAACTCGCTAACACAAAGGATTAGTTTGGCAAGGAGAGTGAGACAGTGCTTCTGATATTTCTGTCTTAGATATATAGACAAAGACAAAACACACATACAATGCATATAAGGAATGCATGGTCTTCAATCAGGGTGAAAATTACAAGAGATTTTGGTGGAGCTTCTCTAAAACATTGACAATCAATTTTTGCAATGCTTTTCTGCTTTCCTGTGTCTTCATCACCATGGATCATGTCTAATATGAGACTTTTCTTGATGTTTGATTAATGCAGGAGGGCGACTCATCACTAATTCACTTTAACAAAGATACCAGCAGTCAAAGCATGGCAGTGCAATATGAGAAAATTCCCTCTCTGTAAGTCGAAGCTCAGAAAACAAAGCAGAAGATGAAGAACAAACTTTCCCATTCAGTCTGCTGTCCGATTGCCATTAATCATTTCTCTGTTTTGTAGTCGGCACAAAGACACATCAGAAAAGAAAACAAGGCAGCTTACTTGCAAAATTGGGGATTTACCAAGAAGTACAACCCAGTCTTGTCTGAAGACCATGCCAGGGCCACCATTTACTGCAAATGTCAGCACTGATTGAAATAATGATGAGCTAAATCAGAAGTTATAATTCTCACACTGTCTCTAGTCACAGCAGCAGCTCTGTTCTTGCAAGCAGGTTCTTCTTGCAGAGACTAGTAACAAACCAAATTATTGGATAAACAAATTGACATTTTGACATGAAACTGGCACCAGATGAAATGTTCGAGGATCACCACAGTCACTGCAATTTATCCTCTGGGAACTGTGAATATCTTCACTGCAATCCATGTGATTGTTGTTCCAATATTTTACACAAAACATCATGCTGGCACAAGAAAAGAAGTCAAAGGTTTACGAAAATCATTAGAGTGCATAATCTGTGCACCACAAATTGCTGGTCAACAGACCAAGTAAACAACGGTCCTGTGAGTACTCAAACCAGATAATGCCATGGGATGAAATGAAGTTACTTGATTTTCTCATAATAAAAGGCAGTCTGAGATTACAAAAGATTGACAGTTTGTCAAAGTTACATACAGGTGAGAACCAGTACAATTTTAACTTTGGCACAGTTGTAACACATACACTACCGCTACCATTTCTTGTTTTCCATGAAAATTCAAAATTTGATTCATGTGCTAACATAGTTGCACAAGAGTTTTCCAATCATCAGTTAGTCTTTCAACACCATTAGCTAACACAATGTAGCATTAGAACACAGGAGTGATGGTTGCTGGAAATGTTCCTCTGTACCCCAATGTAGATATTCCATGAAAAAATTCCAGCTAGAATAGTCATTTACCATATTCACAATGTCTAGACTGTTTGTCTTTAATTTGTATTTCTTTCCAAATCAAAGACATGTCTAAGTGACCCCAAACTTTTCAACAGTCGGGCACACTTGGCTAGCAACACGGACCAGCAATAGACTAGCTGCCTTGGTATCTTGTTCCCCTCACCCCACAGAGGACCGGTGGTTCTTGTGAGACTGGTGTCACCGTCTAAAACTGCCATGACCTTGTGTTCCCCACCACCTTCAATGAAGCCAAGCACTTTGTACACTCAACAGATGTTGGGATGCACATGGAGGTCAGTATAGGATCTTTGTTTGGAGATGCCCATTCTAAGTCTGGCAATTAATTCAATTAAAACAAACCTTTTTACTGCTGGTCTTTACTAAAAATATTGATAATATATACTTAATATATAACTCCACTCCAGTAGGTCTCATATTTCTTCTAAAGGTATGCTGGTTGTAATAAATTGAAGAGGAACCTGCTATTCCACTAAGTCCAACTAGCTGACCAATAAACTGATCTTTGCACCCCTAGCATATTCTGCCAGCCCGGACAGGAGAGGAAAAGACAAATTTACTCAGAAGTACTCTCAGTTTGGCTGCACAGACTGGATTTGCTAGCAGGGATAAAAAAAAAGAAAAACACAGTAAATGCTTCACTGCCAAACATCAGACAGCCTGGCTCTGTCACCGCCTTTCCCATCAGCACGGCAAATAAACACTCAGTCCACTCATTTTTTTACAGCTGAACATTTTCCATCTTACTGAAGAAAAATAATGGCTTGCAGAATGAGAAAGACGGGACTAAACTGCTTCAAAAGAATTATTTTGATGTTGTCCCAGCACCAGAAATGTGTGACCACAGTACACGAGATGATATTATGCCAAACGGTAAACATGTGTCAGCAATGGGTGGCTCAGTGAAACAAGACAGAACAATTGGGACTAAATGATGAAATTATGTACATGTCGGTGCGCAACTGATGGATAAAAAGGTGATTATTTGTATTTAACAGTTAAATTACTGTCAGACGCTTCTTTTAACCTCCCTAAGGCTTTCAATTAATGTATCGTGACTTTAACTTAGAAGTTAAAAAAATAATAAAAGCAAAAAAAACAAAACAATTTAATTCCCTTTTGAAGGTGAACTCCAGTCAAAAGTCTTGCTATATTTATCTCTAACACTGCCACGAAGAGCTTGCCAAAGCCAGTATTGTCCACCTATCCTCAAATTGCTCGTTTCAGACTTTTGACAGAGGGGTTATCGTTCATTCCAGTAAGTGAGGCTCAGGATTTAAGCATAATCTGTTAGCGGGAAACAAACATGGTACAAAGCCTAATTGAACTCGATTAACATTTTCCCTGCTCACCAGATTTCCATTCCGCTGGATCACAATTGGTAAGGGAATTGGGCAATCTGCTGAGTGATAATAACTGCGGCAGCTCTTCAGCGACTGGGGCCATCATAAGCACCGTTTGTGGCTGTGCTACATCCATGAAATCCCATGATCCATAAATAAAAAAGGAGGGTAATTCCTCAGTCGCCATCTCTGAGCGCGTCCAAGGTCCCAACATTTGTGCTTGCTGGAAAAAAACGGTAACTGTCAGCTGTCATGTTTTTGCCAAATGATCACAGAACAAATGTTTGCATGTCACTCTGAATGGAAATCAGGATTTAATAGAGTCGCACTCACTGACACGTTGAAATGGGGTCGTCCAGTCGTATTCTGACTTAACCACGCCATTAAACAAAGACGGGGCCATTTGTCACGCCTGCCTTGTTTTTATGTTAGTCATGTTTGTCTCATTTATCCAACTGTGTAAAAAAAAAAAAAAAGAGCCTTATTCATAAAATCCTTGTTCAGTGCTTGTAACCAAACCAAGGATGTGATTTATGTGAAAACAATTCAACGCTACGGGTAAATGGCTGCATAGATGTATACATTTATTTCATATTAAAATGAATGCAAATATAACCTAATGTTTAAATGCAAATACAGAGCTTAGTTTACCTTAAAATCAAGGTTAAATGAAACAATTTTACATGTTTTTCTTTCAAAATGTAGACACATGCTATAATTCTCTGCATTTCCTCTCACTGAAACACAATTTCTTGTTTTAATTTGACCCTTGCTTTTAACAGGATCCCACTAGAAATGAGCCTCAAGGCATTTTCAAGCTAACTACAGAAGCCGTTTTTTTTCTGAACTTAATATGCATTGTAGTGTGTGTGCTTTTATAGAAAGTAGTTCGTCTGTTCAGGGCATGTATTTTAAAAAATAAATCGTATGTGCAATTGGCTGTTGGGAAGATGGAGCGCAGATGCGACCAATATGCTAGTTAACATGCATGAAAAAACAGCTATGATCTGGTTTAAAGGGCACCATAGTAAAGCCAAACAAATGTTATGTCACCATGTTCCCTCCACATTTTACTGTCACATGAGAACGAGCATGTGCTCCTTCTGGAGAGGAGGTGATCAGCTCATAAATTGGGTTACAGGTCTGCTGAGGGGTAATCGTATGCAGATTGAGTCGGGTCACCGCGGAAACTCCCACAAAGTGTCTGTTCTCTCATAAGCACTCAAGGAGATGGTTCACTACTATTTTTCTCCATAAAAGCCCAAGTGTAATTCAATGAGAAACTCGTGCATACATTAAGGGCCTGGGTTGATTGAATAAACACACGAGAATCTGTACTCACATCTCCACACCCGTACAATCTATGAGGTGACTTGACATCAACCTTTACTTGCCCTCGAGTGGTGTGGTGTCTCAGCTGGATCGGCTCCAGAATCCCTGAAGGAACTTATCAACTTCACAGGCACTTTTGCCGTGGGGAAGCTGGCGTGGAGGGAGGGGTGGGAGAAAGATGTCTTGAAATCTTGACCTGCCATTTTCCACCTTGTGAAAATGCTGTCGCAGCAGAGTGGGTCTCAATTAAGAGGAAAATAGCTCTGATGTGGGGGAAAGGTAACCTCTCAGCTGCCAGCGTGCACAGGGAGATTACCTGCATGATTGAAGTACCTCCAGCAGGTTGAAAAAGAGAATGAGTCATCAGCCAATAAAGCAATCAGCCACAGCCCTCTGCATGTGAGAGTATGATCACAGACACAGGACACATGTGAGTGTGCACAGACAACAAAGGATGTCAGGAGCTGTGAGCCAGACTGAGGCATAGTGCACGGGCAGAAAATAATAAAAATGAAATTGTAGGAGAGAAATCAAGGGCTGCTGTAATGACACTGCAACAATAAGGAACTGCAAATGCTAAAATGACCACAGTGACATAAAGGAAAATCTACAACCACCTCGGTGTGAACAGTGATCTGTAAACATACAGAAAAGAGTGCAGGGGAGGAAGGAAGTTAAAGGAATACTTCATCTTACAAAATTTTCGGGAGGGAGACTGAAAACATCATGTTTGTGTGTTAAGTACGCAGCCAGAATCAGGGTGTGATGACCCTTGATGACACCTTAGTAGTATGGACGTCAATCTTCTATTTCTGCTTTATTTGATGGAAAACGCATTACCAGAGGAGGCAGAAGTCGAGGAACGTGCAGAAACTGTATTATAGACTTGCTGTAGTACCAGGTTGTGCCATCAGGTGGAGCCTCTTACTGTAAAATAAGATGGAGTTATTTGTGTGTTTGGCCAATGCCCACAAGGACCGCAGATTTCAAACACACATCTCTGCTGGGTAATGGTGCGAAAAAGGTTGTGTGGTTTAGCTAGCTACAGGTACCTGAAGTTTTGTACAAGCTAACACATGCTGGGAGTTGTGCGTGGAACAGCTGTAGCTGCTAGCACAGCAGCAACTGGACTAATGTTAACTACAAAGAACAGGTCTTTCAATATGTCAAGGATAATTTCAAAAATCTGTAGGACTTGGATGTGGTTATCTATCAATATTTGTGCTTTTTTGTCTCAATCAGTTAGAAAATTTAAACAAAAATAACATTTTTTTTGTGCCTGACTATTTCGAAATAAAAAAATCTATATAATTTGCTTTGTGTTATAGCAACATGCAGCTACATATGATTCAGAAAATTTAGTTAACTTTCACATTGTAATTATTTTTGTTACTTTTTTTTTGCATTTTAAGTCACCAATAATCAATCAATAAAAAAACATTATCTTGGAAAGCAAACATTTCCAAAAAAGTCTCTAAAAATGTCCACATTTTATGCAATAAAAAATACTGGCAAATTAGAAATGAGCAAGCCAAAATAACTTGAGATGGAAGCACCTGAGGCATCCGAAATCATAAAACTGCGGTCAGACATTTAGGTTAAAAAATAAAACACCGGGACAGTCAAACAAATTTGAAAGCAGTTTCCCTGTGACGACAGACATGAGGGCGATCTTCTAATTTCTTCCCCAGGCTAATCCTTCAAATTCAAAAGAAAGAAATTACAAAAAACCTTCAGATTTAATGCAGGCAGAAAGATTGATATTTTTGCAGGGTGACTCCAGCTGTCCAGCTTATTAAATGGTTGCGGTGACATTTACCTCCCATCCTCCTCCCTATTGCTCATGAGCAGATAAAACAGTTCTATCTCTCTCTATCCTGCCTGCACTTTACTCTCATGACACTTCATCTTCATTTGTCATTTGTCTCTCTCGTCCCAGCTCCCTCTTTTCCTTGACAGCCACCGGGCTGTTATTTATATGCAAATACTCAAATGTGATTGGGGACACCAAAAAAAAAAAAAAAGAAACATTTTCTTCCTATCGTAAAATAAACATTGCCTGCTATCTTCCTGGCTTTCCCCCTATTTCTGGATCAGATCTGGATCCCCTGATTGGACGAGACCTCTGGAGAGAGCAGTGCCTGCTGTCTCCAATCACGGGTTAAATGCTGATGGGAACAGGAAGCACAGAGAGGTAACTGATGGGAAAGGGGAAGGTGCCGACTTTGCCAAGTGGACCCTTGCAGTGAAGAGAATAAGCAAAGACGTAGAGGGGAAATAAACATACGCACACACACAAGCACAGGCGCTTTTTTTTTGGAAGAAACTGTTCAGGTAGATGGGAAACTGTTCCCTCTTACTGTCACAGTTTATGAAAGCAGCAAATGTCTGCATCTACAGATACCAATCATATAGTTTCAAATTTTTTACAAATCAATTTAACTTTACCATATATATTTTGTGATCTTGCAAAATAAACCACCCTGCAAATGCTATTCAGGCGGTCATGTCAGTGAATGAAAGCATTCAATCTACCTACATTTCATCGAAAATTCCAGCCACAACACAGGACATGGCTCCAATTTCGAGCAAAAAAGCAGCTTCATGAGGTTATGACATGCGCTGAGCTAGTTATTTCTTTATTTTAAAATGAAGGTCGAGAACACTTGACGCTTCGGCTCGCTATTTGAAAGGCATTTCAGATGCAAAGTTCTGCACACTGGGTGACGCGGTAAGAGGGCACTTGTGTGTTTGTTTCTGCACAACATTTCATGGGCTTCATCTCTCAGATAAAGTGAGTGGCACTCATGTCTTTGTTCAGGCGGAGGCAAACGCTGCTTGTGCTAACTAGTGGAGCCTGTCAGTTTGGAAACACGTGAGGGAAGACCTCAACCTGAAGTATTTTAGTAATTAGCGGTTAGCATTAGCATGTAGCACTAGCAAGTTTGGTGAGCTGGCTTGAATAGTTTCTTTGTCAGTGGTAAGCTTGCTGTGGACGTGGTAGTATTTTTGCAGCTAGCACTAGCATTTAGAGGGGTTTGGAGAGTTTCTAAGTATAGTTTCTTTGTCACTTTTTTGCAGTTGGCACAAGGTATTCAGCATCTTGCACTAGCTAACTGTTAGCATCGGCACTGCTCACTACCTGGAGTATCTTCTAAACGGGCCGTTGAATGTGGCAGCGCTGTTCGGATTGCGTAGAGTTCACCACCTCACCTCCTGGAGCTGTTGTGGGACTAAATGGACACAATAGACCTCGGTCAGGGATCCTAGGTCCTTTATTGAGTGTGTATCCTTTCTTTTGGTGCACAATTGTTTTGTGTTTAAACTAACTTATAGATTCTCTAGCATATTGAGGATACAGTACAGCAATTGAAGTTCACCTGCATCAAAACAGCTTGTAGTTAATGACGTCTGTTTTCCCTTTCCGGCTAAATACTACACATATCAAATTACTGAGGCACAAGCCATCATTGTCCGACATCTAAATGTGACAATGTGTCATATCATCTCAGCGTGAGAATCTGTGATGACTCCGACTTTAAAGGAGTGATTATGCCTACCATGCCGCATTTGGATTCTCCTGGGCAATCAAATTATGGAAATCGACTCGCATCCATATGTTTACTCCCCAGTTTGTGCCTATTTCACGGGGGAAACGTGTGACAAGGAGCAGATGTAAAAGTGAACCTGTTATGGCTGGGGTTTCTCCTCCAGAGAGAGCAGTATATAATCAGAAAAATCATCCCTCTGTTCCCAGCGGTGCCAGTAATCCTCTCATCTAACAAACAGCCTTGGGAGGCGTCGAGACACACAATATAAACAATACTGACTCCTGAAAGAATATCCGAGTGCTGCATTGCAGACATGACTGCGCACATAGGACAAGAGTGTACGGATAAGACTTGTTTTTTTTCTCCTTCTTCCCAAACACTCTCACCCACCCACACAGGTACAAAATACACGGAGAGAAAACACACACGAAGAACGGGCCGCACAATGCGCACTGCCTCCGCTGGCAGCCCTGTCAGCCTGTTATTCTGTGCTGTATCATGGCAGTGTGGGTGCGCTAAGCCGGTGACTCAGACCCTCGCCGGTCCACTACAGACACCGACACACCATTTGGGCGTTGTGCTCCGGTGCCCCCGCGAAATGAGCGTTGGTGAAAATAGAGCGTGCCCAGATGGATAGAGAGCCTTGTCACATCAGCCTCTGCGCCAGCCGTCTGTGAAATGATAAGATGGCAAGAATATGTAACAAAGCAAGCAGCGGGTGCCGTCCTGATGAGCGCTGTGTCAGCTCCCATACGTCAACTCTGACCTTATTTTTTGTCTCACATTTTTTCCCACACTGTTAACTACCAGAGCATCATCTCGTTCCCTTTCTCTTTTTTTGTGGGTTGCCTTTGTACCCTCTCTCTCTCCCCCTCTGTCTCGCCGGTTTACCCTTCCTCTATCTCCAAGCCATTCAATTCTTGAACACAGGAGTGGGAGGGTGAGGGGAGGTTACGCCGGCAGTTCAAAGAGAAAGGAAGAAAATTATGATTGAGGAACGATTCGAAGCGCCATATCGGGAAGGACGGTGAGGTCCCCAAAAGCCACACAAGTAAGGGCGTCCGTGCTGCAAATCACTGGAGGCAATCGCCAATAATTCAGCCGCAGTGGACTCTGTTTCTTGATAGATATGTCTTCAAGGTCGAGGATATTATAAAGGGGAAAAAAATTTGGAATATTGAGAGGAATTTCAGAGGTTAGCCAGCGGAGAGCAAAATGAAGTATTTCTGCCAAGCAACCTGCACATTTGCAGGACACATAAAAACACACAAGCATAACTGCATACTTACATTGAAAACACACACACACACACACACACACACACACACACACACACACACACACACACACACACACACACACACACACACACACACACACACACACACACACCTCCTGTTGGACACACACAAGCAGACAGGCATCCAGGGAAACCTAGTGGCCTGGAACAAGAGTAGAGCCAGAGCTTCCCATTAGAGGACATTACTGTCAAACACTGGAACGAAAAGTACCTGCTGTACACTGATTACCAACCCACCTCCCACTACAATTCAATTACAAACTGGATAATATGATGCACTGCACTCATTCTCTGCGACAGTGTTCAGGCCGGTGACATGGCGAAGCGATGACAGCTGGTGGAGATGTTTCCCGAAAACGCTGATGCCAATGCTTTCCACATTTCTGCACCAGGGGTGATATTTTCGGCTCGCTTTTCGCCACCACGTCCGTCGCTTTGAGTCAATTCTGTTAAGCAGCAAGGCTTCCACCATGAGGAGGCTTCAGGTAACAAACAGGGAATTTAAATCAATCTCTTTTCTTGCTTTTGTGCAAAGTTAAAATGGGGTCAAGTTTGACGTTATTCATCAGATCAGAGTATCATCAAATGGATCATTCGCTTCAAAGCTCGTCGTCCTGCCTAATAAATCCGCCACATAAAAGGTGTGTTATAGTTTTATCAGTTATTTTAATGGCAACTGAGTGACAGTTTTGAAAAATCAAAGTGTCAGTGCTTTGGAAAAATCTCAATTATTAATAGAGTATTCAGTGAAAGTCTAAGTAAAGGTCCCTTGTGATGCAAATATTAAAAAAAAATGTAAAAGCACTCTTCAGGTAAGTTTTTTGAACAGGATTTGGAGCTTTTGCAGATGGTGGTGGGTAGAATCTCATGTAGAAAAAGAACATGGCCTGTCATTCTCATTCAGGGAAGAGTTCTGACATCCACTCTGCATGTTAGCAGCCCATTAAATGGCCATCATGGATCATTCCCACATACATGGGCCAGCAGGAACCCTCTATAGCGATAGTATGTTTAGAAGCCATATTTAATATGGTTCCATTATTACGTTAGTCAGTGGTGGTGGAGGTGTAGATTTGCACTGACTAAAAGGGGCAAAAGTCAGCATTTAAAAGCAGTACAGTCTGGTGGAGGTGTAAGTGCTTGACCTTTTACCAAGGAGACTCAAGTTTTAGTCTAGTCTCAGAGAATGGGCTTTAATTTTGACTTTGGCTTCCGCCCTACGCTTACTTGCATTTTCAGTCATGCTCTGGTTCAGTTTCAGCACCAAAGCTACTTGACAAAGCTTAGAAAACAGCATGGTCTTGGTTTAAACACACCTGTTGCTACATTTAGCACATTCCAAAGCTCTATTTTGTGTGTTTCCAAGGCGTCAAAACAAGATCCAGGTTATTTTCTGTTCACTATAGATGATAACATGCTTTCTGGCCTACTAGAAGCTAAAGGAGGCCCCGACTGCGCTATAGGTAATGATAGGAATGCTCCTCATCGTCTAGGTAATGGCAATCCTGAGTGCTCCAGCTGAAGGCAACTGGACTTTTAAGCATTTAAGCTCTCACCCATGAGGCTTTCTTCAGTTCTGAGCTCTGAAAAGGCCTCTTAGATGAGGGGTGAAGTCCAGTTGCTATTTACCAAAGCTCTTAGGAATGATCTGCGATGGTAATATCCATTTAATGGGCTAACTATGGTGAAATCAGGTGAGATTTTCATTGACAAGGTGAAGTGGTCAATCCACACTGGCAGTGCAAAAGAGGAGAGCATGGAATACTAATCAGGGCTGAACAATTTGGGGAAAATATCTAACTGCAGGTTTTCTGACGGGCAACATAACCTTTAAAAGTCAAGCTTTAGTTCATTATTAACTGCAATAGATGTAAAACATGATGGAGCATTACTACATGAGATAGCATCACAAGCTGTCACACAAGGAGGAACGACATGAATTTGTAAAACCACTGACATGACAGCTGAAAAATTGGGTCAGACGTGCTGCATAACATTATCCTAAATTGCTGCCTTTGCGATCTGCATTGTTTCAAATCGCAATTTCAACTTAGAATCAATTAACTGTTGAGCCTTCAGACAAACTGAGAGAGAATGCAGGGCATGGAGCACTTACTGCCACTGTGTCAAACCGTTTTCCTCTCCAGACTGAAGATGACTAACAGTCTCAAACGAGCCCTTTTTAAAAACAAATTTTACCTCCGAGAGGAGATTCTCCTGACATTACAGCTCCAATTATTGTGCAGACTGTGGAAGACAGCGGGTCTGCAAATAACATATTACCTTATTCATACTGTAAATCTCGAGCAGCAAGCGAGTCATTTATTGTACCAGTCAAAGCTGCAAGCCCTCTGATAATAAATTATTTAAAGCTGGTCTTGAGTGTAAGCTGCCCCAAAATGTCTGCAAAACTGTTATCCTAAAGAAAATACTGCAGAATTGAGTAATGCTGTTCATTTTTCCACTCTAATTAATACATAAATAAGAAATAATGCAAATTCCAAATGAATAATATTAAAATATTGCAAACAGGGAGTACTTGTATTTAGGTCAGAAGCACTTTCAACTATGAGAGTAATTAAATAAGAGATGAACACAAGCCCAATCTGGTCATTTTGAGCTACTTTTTCGTTATATAACCATGCAGACACACCACACACACAAACACAGCTATATGCTTCACTCATTACACCCATAAATATATTTAAAAAAACCTCTCTCAATACACAAACTGCAATTCCCTTATCCCTCAGCCAACCGCCTGATAACAAGCAGTTCATTTCCCTGATTCAAAATAAGCCATCCTGTTCTGCTCCAATTAGAAGCTTAGTATAAGAATTCCATTATCATGTGCTACAACCCTCCAAATGCACCCATCGTGCAGACACGAGGAGCGGGGCGGGTGGGGGTGCCGAGGTGCATAACAGTTTAAAAAATGTATTCATGCACAGTGTCAGCAAATTAGAACCTTAATGCAAATTGAATTTACAATAAATCCACCTGGAGCTGCCACAGAAGAAGAAAAAAGAAAAGAAAAAAGGAAAAGAGGAAGAAGCACAGAAGGGGGGAAAAAAAAGAAAAAAGAAAATGAAAATGGAGATCCTGGCACTATGAGCATACATTTGCATATACATAATTAATTAAACCGGGGTTCATTGCTTTAGATGGATGACCGTCTGAGGGGGAAACCGGGGAGCGACTGAAAGTAGAACAGGACTAAAAAGGTTAAAGAAAAGGTGAGTCTAATTTCAGAATACAAAATCACTGACTCATCAATGTATGTTTTTGCATGTGTGAACTCTGTATTATATGTTAAAAAAACCAACAACAAAAAAACACGAGACACAAAGGCATGAATGCCAATTAGCACCACTCACTCAGTTAGCTTGACAACAACAAAAAAGCAAAAATAATATAAAGCCCTCCAGTGAAAGATGTCATGGGCTTGTTAGCGAGAATCGTAGGTTCGCACAAGGTAACAATGGCTAATCCAGTACAAACAAATCATCCACAGAGGTGGTTGAGAACGTTAAATTATTGCAATTGTTCCTCGGCTGTTCAGGCTGCCGCTCTCATTTGGTAAGTGGCTCCACTGTAGCTTCTGAATGTGGGCCCACTGAGAAGTGAGGGCCTTGATGGTGTCACTCACTTAAAAAAAAAAAAAAAAACAAACAAACAACAAAACAAAACCTGATTACTTTTTCAGATTTCCTGCAAAATATACTCGTATGAAACAAGGTAGCAGGTTTTGCTAGAGGTGGCTACTGTGTGAAACTCTTCAAATTCATTGGAGCTTCAGAAGAAAACACCATAACATGAGAAAACTGATATGAATGGGATGAGATCATCACACATTTGGAGCTCTTTGAACATTTCCAGAGTTTCAGTTCAGATTTTTTTTTTAACATGACAAACCCTACAATAAAAGAGAGAAATCTTTAGTACATCCAATGCTGAAATTGTAAAGTATTATGGCAAAAAAAATGGCTCTTAAAAGGATTTGGAGTTATGGCAGCTCTGTAGAAACTATAAGAAAAACTCTACTTTTACTGCAAAAAGAATTTAAATCACAGCAAATGCTTGTATTACACACTATAAGACAATTGCCTCATTCAAAATAACTGATAATATGTCTATTTTTGTCACGTTTCTCACTCCTGTTTTCACCATTTTCATCTCTAAATCAAGACAGTCGTGATCTTTTTGTCACAGTTTGATCTATTTTCTCATGTTTCTATCCATATAATTGTCCTGTTTGTTGTTTCGGTTCAACATAAAGTGCTAGCATGACTTATTCAAAGTGTGATGTTGCTAGGGCTGCGCAATTATTTCAATATTAACCTCAATCACTATTTTGGCTTCCTGCAATTAAATGAACACAATCGACTGCCGTACTGATGTTTGAAATGCACGCTCAAGCTCGTCGAAAACTTCACCTCATATCAAATCAAGCGCTTCCTAAACTAACATCCAGCCACCAGGGAGCGACGGAGATGCTGCAGCTTCACTTTTAGGAAGCTGTCGTGTCGCTAAGCATAAATCCCTGCAGTGGTAGCGTGTGCAAAAAGTTCCTGGATGTCGGTTCATGCCAGGATTGTGATGCACAACAGAAAGCAGAAGGGCGAAGATTAAATGTTGGGAGCAGAAGGTGAAAAGCTAATTCCCTCGAAACGGATCATCATCTGTTGTTTTGAATTGTCATGGATTTAGGGCAAGTGATGTTCATGAAGACCAACGAGCATGCAAAGAGTGCCACAAAACAACACAACAAGCACTAAAAACTGCAGGATAAATGCATAAAAAGCCAAGAGGATGTAAATCACTGTTCAGTGTCATCTCATGTAGCTTTAACAGTGACAACATCAGCAAATCACACGACAAAAAAGTGAAAGCAGCTCCGTTGATTACATTTGGATAACAAGGTTTGACTGTATTTTCCTTCTGGGAAATGTACTGTGAATAAGGACTAGACTTAATACCAGGAATGTCGCACAACATGGAAGTGAAATTAGTGATCAGATGATTGGATATGACAGCATCACTAAAGTGACACTGTAGAAAAATAGTGGACTGTTTTTCCAAAAATACAGTTTGAAACAGTAAAATCTGACACTTTTTTGGAGCCACAAACAAGAATTAACATTAACAGCAGGCTGCTGTAAAAACTGATGGTGTGAACAACTGAGCAAAAAAGTTAACACTGAACAACACAAATGAGACATAAAATGACACAAACACACAAAAAATAAGACGCAGCATGACAAAAACAAAACGCCAAACAACAAAAGGGAGGCAAAATTGCCCCAGAGAGACACAAAATAAAACAAACAAGACACAAAACAACAATTAGGCAAAATTACACACAAGTTAAACAAAACACACGGGACACAAAATGACACAAAACAACAAATACAAGACACAAAACAATAAAAGGGAGACTACATTGCCCGAGACAGACACAAAGTAACACAAATGAGACACCGAATAACACAAACAAGACACAAAACAGACAAAAATACACACAAGAAAAACTAAACACCTATGAGACACAAAACAGTACAAATGAAACACCAAATAACAAACACGTCACAAAACAACAATCAGACCAAAATACACACCAGAAATACAAACACGAGACATAAAATGACACACAAAAAACAAAAATGAGACAGAATCAACGCAAAAGGAGACAAAACAACATTCAACACAACGTGAAATGACAAAACAACACAAAAACAGATATAAAGCAACAAAAAAAATAACACAAAATGAAATAAATGAGACATAACACGACATTAAAGGAGACACATAATGGAGAAAATACAAGACACAAAACAAGACATACACAGAAAATGAGACAGAACACGACAAAAACAAGACACCAAACAAAAAAAGGGAAACAAAATTGTCCAAGAGACACAAATACTCACAAAATTACACAAAACAACAAATTTGAGACACAAAACAACACAAAAGAGCAACACAAGCAAGTCACAAAACCACAGTTACAGTTAATATTGGTTACTGCGGCAACACTATAAATGCAGTATAATATTGTAAAGTGTAGTTACAGTATTAAACAGTAAACATGATATGAATGAATTTATAATACTGGGATTAACTATTGAAGTGAATTTAAGTAGTAAAACTGTAAAAATACACTGAAAGCCTGGTGACCACAGCTGCTACTGTTTTATTGTAGTTTGACAGGAACATTTGTTACAGTGAAATGAATAATTATCACAAGTATTATTTTGGTCGTCACTGTGCTGCCCGACTTGTTGCATTGCTGTTTATCTAGAAAAGAACTATTATCTCTTGTAAGATTTTTATTTGCTTTGAAAACAGGATCAATTCTTAAACTTCAGCCAGCTTTCCAAACACTTTTGCCTTTTTTGTTGCTTTATCTTTTTACTAAAAGCTTTGCTCACTGCATTCATTCCTATTTCCTACCAACCTCGTGGCCTTGAAATGGTAAAAACAATAATGACGCGGCGGTTTGGCACTGAAACTACACACCAGATGGCCGCGTCAGCATCCTCAGATCTTGCTGAAAATAAAGCAAGAAGTACATCTATAAAAGAAAGATTGGGGGGCAAAACTGTGCTCTCTTTCTTTGGCAAATATAATATTTAGACCCCTATAGCTTCCTCCTTCCCCCCCAAGGCTACCTTCAATGGACAACACAAGAAAGGGCTAGAGGTCAGAGTAAAACAACTCAAACTACAGTATATCTGTGCAGAAGCTGCACTGGATTAAAAGCAGTGGCTCTGATATTGATCAAATGCTAACACTGGTGCTCGAGTATATCAATCAAACCAAACCAGCTCTGCTGTTAAGCCATCAGTAGTAAAGTATGCCTACCTGGACTGCAACTGCAACCCATTTTAGTCCTTTTTGATACCACCAGCAATATGAATAGTCCTCTTTTTTCTTGTTTTAATCTGCTTCTGTCTCATTCATCCTCCCTTGTCTGTCCCTCTGCCACTAATCAAGAAAAATCAAGGAGGCAGTGCCCTTGGTTGGACTTAATAATAAAAAAAAACACGATAAAGGAAAAAACTGGAAAAAACTAATTCCCTCACTGAAATGAAGAAGATGTCATCAAGAAAATGAATTGGATTTTTCTTGCTGTTAAAGGGCTAAAAGGTCTGATGTGATGAACAAAAGGCAGCCATTGTTAGATTTTAACACAGAAGCAAAGGTTTGACGAATGATTTCAGAAATTGTACTAATGTTGAGGATATGTGCTTCATCTGGAAGCTCTTTAAACTCTGTACGCATAAATACACTTTGACAAATAAAACAGTGTTTTACTAATTCGTATTATCAGGATCTTTGAACCTCAAAGGATTAAAACCTAATCAGGCTTTAAATAAGAGTCCCACATTACTTCAGATGTCAGTTGCACCTTCATCATTTCCTTTGTTCCCGTCAGTTCAGTGCGACCGGTCAGAGGTAAAGTCAGTGTAAATGAAATGTAGTAGATAAGCTGTCATTTCTCTTTTCCCTGAGCAGCATCGGTATTTTAACACCGTCTTCCAGTTATTCCGTGTGAAAGCTGCCTGTTTTCTGCTGTATATTGTGGAAATCTGAACAGAAAGACTGTAATCCGGCCAAATGACTCAGTTACGGTCTCAGTGTCCTTGATCAAGACACATGGCTGATGTTTAGTGGCCAACCCTGGCCTCCGAACTCCGCGAGCAAATCAAGAACTTCAAAAGCCGAACTCGAAAACATGTGCAAAGCGGCGAGGCACGTGGAACGAGGCGGGAAGAGGAGTAAATATCACGGTTTGTTATTTGACAAAAGACCCGTGTCTCCTGTCATACCGCCTCGACTTCCCTTTTTTCCCCTTCCGTCTCCTGCCATCTTGCTCGGCTGCACATTATCTAATAAAGCAGAAATGCCATAAAAATAACCTTAAAAACCCCTCAGCCTGCCAAATTCTGACACTGGCCCAATTGAGATGCCATCATAAATTCTGAAGTCTGTGATTCTTTTATAGACAGTATGGGAAGAGGTGAGCTAAATGGATGAGAGGAATGGTTGCCAGTAATGTATGAAAGAGGGGGAAAGGGAGAGGGAGATGTGGTGTGCGTGCCGAGAGAGAAAGAGACAGACGAAAATGGACTCAAAGACAGGCTGAAAGCCCATCTCCTAACTGCGTGCATATTAATGCGGCACTGCGGAAATCCAGCCAGCCAGCCAGCAGCCAAGGTCAACAGAGATTACCAGGACCATGACTAAACAGGCTAGCCAATGATTACTGACGACGTCCTGCTCTCCTCTGACCACCAGCCAATCCATCCGTGCCATCGGCCCTTAACCCCGGCCACCCCTCCGGCCCGGCGTCCGTCAGAGTCCAGCCTCGGCCTGATGGGTGATCGCTAATAAAACAACAAATTGTCTCCTTCTTGGCGATCCGCGGAGAGTGGGAGGTGGGCTGAATACATGAATTTTGATCAGGGCGCCTATAATACCCGGGGTTGTGATGATGTAACGAGACAGAGGTTCTTGCCTCCGTTCACAGCCTCCCCTCCCTCTTCCCAGCAGAGTGGGTGGGGATGACAGAAAGGAAGGCGGCAGGATCGGTGTTACTGTAGCCGCCAATCGTGGAGAAAGCCTCCAGCTACCCCCGCCTCCATCACCTCCATTAAACATCGTTAAAGGGCTATTTTAGGCCAACGTGTTACATTAGCACTCACCGCGGCTGCTCATCTGAGAAAGCAGGTTAGGACAATACGTATATATATCAGGGAGCAGCATGGGGGGGGGGACTGCTGGCAACAGATGGAAGCACCTTCACAACCCTCACAAAGCACATGCAGACGCCGTGATTGGAGTGGTGCTATAAAAGTGCCCCAGCACACACACATACTGGCATCGGTTCTCGGCGCACGACTCGCTTTCGATTAACAACCAAAGTTTCCTGCTGAGTCGGAATATACGGCTCCTCGCTGAGCAACTACGACACGATCGATGCTCCACTTTGATGATCTTCTAATGAAGGCAGTAAACATGTAGATTAGAGACTGTCAGTAGCCTTTTCTAAATGCCTTTCCGGCTCCCACTTTATCTACGAGTCACTATTTAGGAAACCGTCAAGAATAATAGATCCCGAGATAAATGGCGCCGTTTGTCAAAGTAGCAAAAAAGTTCTTTTTGGTTTAGTCGCCTTGTTGATATTATGCAAGAAACCACGGCAATTTGTTACTGTCGAAAGCAGCGAGCATATTAACTAAATTGTGACCTGGCTCTGGACCTTATGCTGCAAATCACACTTTACTAAACTGGAAATGTGTTATTTCTAATAACAAATAAATAGTTTGGTGAAAATATCAATAACTAAAAATAAAATTTCTCGTCTTTATTTTACGCTCAGATTTTGTCAAGCTCTCTGTCAAAACCCTGCCCTTTTTTTCACATTACCTCTGCTTGCCTAATATTTACAACATTCAGATTTTATTTACCAGTTTCATTTATTAAAGAAAAAGAGAATAAAAGTGCAACAACAAAAAACATACTTTAACTGTGTTATGATTTGGGGAAAAACATCTTTAAAAAATAGAGAAATGTAATGGGTATTCTAAGTTAAAGATTTTTAATGTTATTTTACTACAGACATGTAAAAGTCACAGTCAGTTTAGGATTTTTTGTTGTTTTTTGGTGTGTATGTCAGAAAAAGAAGTGAAAAATTCCACACTGTTACCCGGTCAAAATTCCTCCAATCCATAAAGCGCCAGATTTGATGGTGACCAATAAAATCATCATTACCTCCTTACCTCCATCCCCTCCTTACTTCTATAAACTATATCCCATATGGGCGTTTACTCTGCAACCAGGTTTATCCACGCCGTACTATATGTACTTGTATATTTAAAGGACTTACTGGAATTTTTACATATATCAATGTTCAATTTTTTGACTCCAGTTGCCTCCAAAGCTGAGACAATTATCTCATGACTGTTTAACCAGGTTCAGCAGATCTCTTCCCAGCATGGATGACCCAAATCAAGGACCTCAAGCAAGTATTTTATTTTAATTGAGCTATCACTTTCTTCAAATTTAATTGGCGAAGGCGTATTTGTGGAATGGGAATACACCCGCGATAATACGCTTTGGCTTTTAAGTGTTAATTACACTCAGGAATGCGAACGCCGCTACCAAGCAACAAACAGCTAAACGGACGAAGCCGACTCCTGAAGCCTCCTCATCTCCTCGAGGTGCGTTTAAGTGATTGTAGGATCTTTAATAGTGGTGGTGGTGGTGGAGGGGGAACGACATCCAGGTCACAGGAGGGGAAAAGGATGGGAGGATGCATAAGTTAGCATAATGAAACGTCCTCTATGATGCTACTGGTTGCCCCGGGGTTGCGTTTACTGCGGCGCTAAGAGTAGAACTGAACTATGAGAGAATCCGCAACAACACAACAATGGTTTTGTGTGTTTTTAAGCACCGTACATACAGCTCAGTAATGCATTGTTGGCTGTGAGGAAAGGTCTCCTGTGACAAGGGATGCATTTAATCAGACTTTGTCAAATTTTAAGCCCAGGTGTCTGAGCAGGGTTGACCTTTGTGTAGCTACTACCAGGCTGCAGAGATTCATTTGTTACTTCTGTGCACGACTTAAATAGAAACTGTTGCTACAGCAGCAACGCGGCCCATTTATCCCAGTGGTCGCATCCTCAGGTCAGACTCCCAGCATCTGTTCAGAGGGGATTTTTAATGAGTTAGATGACAGTTTTATTGAATTTAAATTTAGCAACGTGCCAATTTTTTTGTCTTTCTTTCTGAAATAAGTTCCCCATAAGGGTATGATAATTGTAATGAGGTCCTGCAGTACATTTCAATTTAATTTCTTATCCTATGAACCTTGTAAACAGCTTCTCAGATCAACACATTGACAAGTCGGGCCAGCGGTAATGACTTTCCTTTTTTTTCCACTTTTTTTTATTGGAATTAATCTGTCTTGCAGAACGTTCGCGGAGATAATTAACTGGTGCTTTCATCTTCATTTTAACTGGCATGTTCATTAACGGATTTGCCGTATCCTGTAAGAAAAGACACCTAATGTTTCTGTTAATGAAAATAAACAAATAAATTACTTGGACCAGAGGCAATCAAGTGGAGGCGAAGCTTTGGCAGGGTGACAGGTATCAAGGCACGCCGAGCCAGCTTCATTAGCTGGAATAAGGCAATCATGTAAGGATCATGCGGGCGGCACGGACATAATGATCATGATAATGTCAGCTGGCAAAGAATAAAATAAACAGGCTATTGCAGGGATATTGCAAAGGCATCTTATCTTCATTATTTTGTGCACATTTGACAAGGAATCCAAAAATTATTGCAATATTTGAGGTGGCATTGTGGCCATGTTTTGGAAAGTCATCACTCACATTTCAGGAAAACAGAAACTGCATATCTTGCATTAAATATTACTGAAAGAAGATTTACAACCTGGGGAAAGACGGGACTCTGGAGGACTAAAATTCACCTGAAAAAAAAAAAAAAACGTCAAACTGCTCCATGTCATACCTCCTCAGATGACTTATCCACCCTCGGTTCTTGCCCAAAATTCAATATAGGGTAATGGAGCCCAGCTGTCAAAGATGCTTAATCTCTCTGTCAAGAAAAGCAGATATATTCTAGGAAGGGAGAACAAATTTCCACCATCTATTCTCTGAGTGGTTTCTATATCTCCGCTCAGACACTGTGAATGGCATCTGCAATATCATATTAAGATAATAAGGGTAGTTACACAGAAAGATAAATAACAGGGCAGAACTGTGAAAACTGGCAAAAGCAGAACACTGGCTGGATGAGGCTCTTTGTATACTTTCCAAAAAAATTAAAAAAGAAGCATTTTTTTTGTGCAGATTTTTGTGCTCCTACACATTTAAATTTAGTTTCTTTTTGTGCTGTGAGGCCTTCACGGCGGTTTACAGTAAACACAGTCCTCTCATGATGAAAGCTTTGAATTTGCTTCTCAAAGAATTGCAAGAAAGTAGAAACCCTTTGAGAAAGAAAAAGAACAAAAGTGCAGATTTGTTTGTGTACTGCAAGTCAGGCTCAATTTACTATTAAAGCTGGGGTAGGCAGCAATAAATAGATAAATAAAAACTAGCTAACCCTTCAGCATGTTGTAATCCAAATGGCTTGAGAGGAAACTAGACTCGTCAGCTCCTCTTGGCTTGGCTTTTAAGCTGTAGAAAATCTAGCCAATGATGAGAGATTTTAGCCAATCACAGGGCTTTTCTCTTATCACAAGTGATGAAACAGGAAGTGGTTTAACTGAGGACTTTGAAATGGAAAAGTGGACTTTATTTACAGCACAATCACAAATGAATGCTGACTTTAGCTTGATTCGTTTGACTGGTGGGAGGGACTTAGAAGAGAGAGGGATGTATTGCATTTTAGAGATTCTTGCCTACTCTAGCTTTACTATTTTTATTCATATTGAGGGAGAAAATAATGAACTGTGTGAATTATTGCTCTGCTCTCATTAAAAGCTTTATGTAAGACCCAAATATAGAAAAAAATAGCCAAAAAAGCAATATAGATATGTCCAAATATAGAAAAAAATCACATCAATTGTTAAAATATATATAGATATAATTTTAAATGATACAAAATAATAAATCGAAAAAATAAAAGTGATGTTGTATTTTTGCATCAGTGGGTTTTACAGGGTTAAAAGTCACATACAGGGCATTTTGATCGCTTATTGAAAAATTTTCAATAGATTTTTAGTTTTGTTTTTTTATTTATTCAAGACTGGCATTTTTCTACATTCCTATTTGCAACAGTCAATCCCCAAACAGATTCTTTTCTGGTTCACAGTCGTAGAGCTTCATTTAGTGGTAATATATTCCTTTAAAAGGCTAAGGAGTGATTTTCCAAAACAGAAGGACACTCAATTTTCTCAGGGACTACTTTCAGCCGTGGATTAATACATATTCGGTCCTCTCGTCAGCATTTACAGCAGCGGTGCTTTGTGTGTGGGATTGACTCAAAATAAAACACAGTGCCTACGTTCAGCGTAATGAAGGAGTATGTGACCCAGTGGAATGGGATGCCTCGCTGATGTGTAGTTTTAGGATAACAATGCAGCTCTGTGGCACAGAGGGGGGAAAAAAGACACATAATAGAAGAAAAAGACCAAATTTATTTGTGAAAGGGATTTTTGCCTGGAAGAAAAACATTGCCGTATGAAATCCCTCACACAGGAGCTTCCTCATAGCGACAAATGTCCTGAAATCGAGGTTCTACAAATGCAGCAGCTATTCTCAGGCAATGCATTATGTATCACAAGCTATTCTTGCTTTGTGTGTACAATCAGTGTTACATTAAATGCTGCATTTGCATGCTACCTTGTTCAACCTGCAAAAGATCTTAACGCAAAGTTTAAAAAAAAATAGTTTGCTCGGTAGGTTTCCCTGTCACACTTTCAGATAGCTTTTCATACAAACGCTCTCTTGGATACCGGCTTATCGCCTCCTGTCTCATCCCCCCTCTCCCTTTTCCTTCAATCCCTCTCCTCTTTTGACTCCCCTTGCGTCCCTCCCTCCTCTTCCCGCTCTTGCTATAGCTGTACACAGTATTTGCATATCAGTCGCTGAGGAGCTGTTTCTCTGGTGGCAGTGGTTGTCGCCCTAGAGTATTCTTGTCTGGCATCACAACACAACTCGGAGATCAGAGAGCGAGCACTGTGCCTCTTAATGGGAAGATCTCCCCCCACAGGCTCCTCTACCGCATGCATTCTCCCCTGCTTTCATTTAATCCTCTCCCTCTCTTCTGCCTGCTCCTCTTATTCCTCCCTCCTCTCCTCTCCTCTTTCCTTGCTTTTTTCCTCCTTCCTTCCGCTCTCCCTCCATCTGCAATCCTCTCTCTGTCTTTTCTTATCCTCCACTTCTCCAGTCCTCGCCATCTCTCTGAATACTCTCTTAACTTTTATCCTCCTCCCCCCCTCCTTCCTCAGCCGACATCCCTCTCCGTCTTTTCTCTTTTTCTGCTCTCTTCCTCTCGTGTGCTGCTTGTTTTGAACACACCAGAACCAGGACATGGGTCTCTAGGGGTGCCGGGGCTTCTTATATAACATAATAAAAAATTCACACTTTGCATGTTCTTATTATGGAGTGAAGACGAAGAAGAAGAAGAAAGAGGGAGGAGAACTGTAGTTGCTAGATGGGGGCAGGGGAAGCTGCAACCACAAATTAAAATTAAGAGTGAGGAAAAAATACAAGTACAAAACAGCCTTCAGTGCCATTTTGGCAGCTGGGATGTTGAATCCTGCCACAATCAAAAAAACAAAAAAAAAAAACAAGCTAGCCAGCTTATACCCGCCTCTGAAATACAGTACAGGAGAGAAGGAAACGCTGCACAATTCCCTTTCCTATCCAACCGCCGCATCTACATAATGTGTACTGCGGCGCAAACTCATTTCTTCCAGATATTACTTCTCGGATGGAAGTTTCCTCATGAAAAAACAATACAATTACCATTAAATTGATGCCTGTCATGCCACGGCCCTATTTCCGCATTATCAATCATCAAAGGGGGAGTTATTGTGGAAGCTGAGAAGGATTCTGCTGCCTAATGGTGCACCACTTACAATATTCCCCCTCGTCAACAGATATGAAAGGGGTTCTGAACACACATCATAACAGAGCCGTGCCTCTCATTCATGAGGCCACTCGTTTTTTTCTGCTAGCCACAACAAGTTGAATCGAAATAGCACCAACGGCGGAGTCGTTGGTCATTTTCTTTTCTCTTTTTTCTCTCATGCGGGCGATGTAATGTAGCTGATTTAAAAGCCATAAAAGCCTGTTTACCACTGCTATTCACAGATCATCTGCAGAGCATGAATTATTAATCGACCAGAGTGTCTCTTTCTCCCTTCTCTCTCTTCCTTTCTCGCTGTTTAAAACGCTGTTCTATAATGTCATGCAGAGGCATTAGTCATTACTCAACTATCTGCTCGGCGGCGGAGGGCTGTGGGCTGAAATGTACAATGTGATTCGCTGTTGCCAAATCATTTGATCCCCACGAACGTGCGCAAGGTCAAGTCGAATAAGATAGAAAATAGGCAGGCAAAATGTTGAATTCTCAAATTTTATCTCTCTCTGTCCCCATCAAGGTAGTCCAGCTCTGCACAGACACACAAACAGGAAAATCTCACACCACGTTCCTCAGTTTTTCTGCGTTTCTTCTTGTCTCTTGGGTTGAGTTAAGGCTCACTGTTGCTGCTCAAAATGTGGCCTCGCATGGTTGTTTCTCCGCAATGGAGCCCTTATGTCTGCAGTGTTAATGAGGAATTATCAGAAATTAATTAAGATTAAAAAGGTCCCAAGGTGAAGGACTTGCTTATTACAGTGCCATGTAAATCTTCTATAATCCGCTAGAACGAGAGCCGGCCAAACACTGAAAAAAAATGGGGGAAATGCGCAGCTAGACTGCATTGTTTGAAACTATTCAGCTCATATATGCAGTAGATTCACACGTAGCAGAACAGCTGTTGCATCCTGGATTTATAGAGTCCAAATGGTGTCAGAAGAGGCAGTTATGGGATGCTGGGACAGTCTTTTGGTCATGAACAGGTGAGGAAAACAGCGCCGGTGCCGGATTACACGGTGTCACGCCGGGCCACAAATCCCGCATTAGTGATCCATCCTGTGCTCTGCGCTGATTTGTCGACTAATGGACAAATGCCAATGACACATTTTCCAGTTGCCTTCCCGCCTGTGTCATTTCTGCTGCTTGTTTCAACACGGCAAAAAAAAAGAAAAAAAAAAAGGTCACAGCTCGACTGACGGTGTCCTCGTGCAGTGCTTTTTAACTACACCAACACACACTGGGCTTCATGTCAGGGCCTCTCTCCTTCCAAGGTGGGTTCATCATTACTTAAAGGTGAACAAGCCCCTGCTGCTGATGCCACAGCGGCTCAAGGTTAATCAGTGCGTGACTAAAAAAGTAGCCGTCCATTGTAATAAGGCGCTGCTCTTGTGTCTTTCCCAACTGTGGCGCTTTATGTGGTAGACACCAGTGGGGCGATGTGACAGTTTACATCAAACATCTCTGTCTCACCCATCATGCATCTCTGGGGTACGGGCCAATTTCCCGTTTGAGATCTGGATGGCCGACATGGAGTCGACAGCAGCTCGGGCTCCGATCACACAACAGAGTCATCTCTCACAGATGCGGGAACACACTGACACAGCAGTATTCTCCGTAATAAATAGGAAATGAAAGCATGAAGCGCCGGCTGGCTGGCTTCTAAAAAGTTCACCATCAAGTCATGTGCTTTGTGGCTTTTTACAGATTCTCTTCTGCTTTTTTTTCCCCCATCCCGCTGTTTTTCTTTTTGGTTTTCTTTCTTGGGAGGCTTCACTGATGTTGACAATGTGCTGCAGTGCAGTCGCAGGTAGAGAAAGGAAGTTTAATGTTTCAATCTGTCTGGCCTATGAAGTGCTCCTTGTGAAGGTTAGGATTTTAACCTTCCAAACCCCAAAATTGGCAGGGGGGTTCGGAAAAAAAATTAGTAAAAATGAAACCTTTTATCACAGCAACAAACTAACAACAGACAGAAGTTTTCAACTGTATTTTGGGTTTTTCATCAAAATCACTCAATTTCACATGCTTCACTTTGAAACATTGCAAAATTATACCATTTGGAGGACCAGAATTCCATCAAAAAATAAAATTCCTGTTGCTTCAAGTTGCAGCTATGAAGCCTTAGGCCACTACATAGTGTGCGATTGTAACAATCTTATAAGTTCACAGCTTGTACACTGTACAACATGAATCTAATAATCTTTGGGCATGACGTAAAGTTTGATCTGTGCAGATTGCACGATTGAAACGCAACTGAATCTCAGCCTACGATGTTTGTGAGTCAACATGAATGCGGAAGAATAAATCGTCATAAGTGTATGCATCCATCCATGAAAAATAAACAATTAAGCACAAACGGTGTGCCTACCAATCACAGGGAAACTAGCGAAACACGAACGGAGTCCTTGCCCTTGTGACATTTATGTGTTTTGGGGAAAGAAATCCGAAAAAAGGAGAAGAGGAAAATGGTGGACGGAGAAGTGGCTCGGAAAGAGAGGCCGATTTTTGAAGTTCAATTTTACAAAGGGGGCTTGAAGTAAGCACTTTTAGCATCACTACAGCATCTTACATAGCATTTACTTTACGTTACTGCTGTCAGACTCTACTACACCATCTTCTTTTTTTTTAAATCCCCACATACTTGTTTTGATACATTTTCACCACAAATTATCTATTTTGGTTTAGCGCCAGTGCCGCTCTGATCAGTACATCATTCATTCGGCATTTCTATTGGTGGTTAGTTAGTTGTTGTAGATCGCAGCAGCAGTCACACACTGTGAGACGATCACCCCACATTTCTGCCACTGTCAGGATTTCATCGCAGCTTGTCTTTTAGTCACAAAACCATGACAACGGCCGTCCTTGAACCTGTTTCAGTGTGCGATGTAGTTACCACCGATTTAGAGCCAAGACCAACGATATCGCCACGATGTTATCTTCTGTCTAGTACAGCGCGAAATCAAACAGCTTGTTGTGGCCTTTAGTTGACTCTGGTGTAAACCAACAGTCATATGGTAAAAATTAGGGACTTACAGTTGAAGTCAGTTAAACTACAGGCTGTGTTTAAAAAAGTGGATTGGGGGGAAAAAAGCTTGCAACAATAAAAACAATTAGTGGAAGTAGTAACAAGTAGTGAAATATCTACAGTACATATAGACAGCTTTTTTTTTTTTTTTAAAAAAAGGTAGTTTAAAAAACTGCACAACAACAGAATTCTATTTACTTCTTAGGCATGGCGTTGCTGTTTTCTGTACAAGTACAGGCTTTTACATTGCAGTGAAAAATGAGCCCACAGTGACAAAAAAAATGTTCCCAGAAACTGCTTCAAGTTCAGAGAGTTCAATTTGTCTCTCTGCCCCAATGTTTTTTCCACTTCAATGGCTGATTTTACCATTTTAGCAAAGTGGCCAATTCACTCAAATGAAGCACACCTGGCTTAGACTGAATGCAACCATCCCAAACCATTTTTACAGCAACAATTTACAGCAAAAAAAAGTACCACAACCGACCGGATTCAACAGGATTATGAATGGCCTGCACTGACATGTGTCTTTCTACCTTTATAATGTTTCTTAATCAACCATTCAGTGCATACACACACAATGCACACTGCTCTCTATTTCCTCTTCATTACTTAGTTACTCCTCATTATTTTCTCCTCATTATTTATGACTATTTGTTTCTTCTATTTTAAGCAATGCTCTCATTGCACGGCCGTGTGGAAAGGTTGCATTGAATTTTAAAAACACGTGGGCATGTGCAGAAGTCAGGAATCGAACCGCCAACCCTGCGATCAGTGGGCAACCCTTAATTATCCCACAGTGTGTATTAATAGAATCAGAATTGGCACCACAAATGTGAAAATAGCCTTCAGTCTTGTGCTTCTGTTCTTGTCTCCAAAATATTTGACCTTCTCTCTGCTCTTTTGTGAGACGAGATGTCCCACATAAACTCTGCAATGATATCAAAGCGCAACAAACAGGAAGTTGTGTAACTTCGTTGCACTGCAGCACGGCGCTGCAACTGAATTGTGCAAGATTTTCCACATACTAACCCGCCGCTCTGACACCCCAAAGCCAATAAGGCTTTCATTATGAAGGGGAAAGCAATCTGTGAGACTGGGGAATACCAGAGCAAGAGCATGTTAAGCCTGTTTCTAAAATGGCTGAAAGATTTTTTTCCCCTTTGCTCCTTCAGTGCTGTTTTAGGAAGCAATCTAGTGTTGGGAAATTGCATTTCTTTGCAGGAGAGACTCATTAATTTGGAATGATTGTTGAAAACTGTGCCATTTGTTCCACTCTTGTGACTTTTAATGCACCGGAGACGCAGGGTTGTTGCACAGGGGAATGATAATCAGAAACCACACTGTAATTCTCTGCTTCCAACTGCAGATTCGGGATCTCTGCAGATGCGGAGATATGCATGAATTAGAGCTAACACATTTACGATGCCAGTTGTCCATTCATCTTTTTTTTTTTTTTATAATTTCACAGCTTCTGTAACTCAGTTTAATGAATTATGAAGAAAAAAATCATGTATTGATAGTGCAGGAATTGATATTTTAACAGGCATATGAAAGGATCGCATGGTTATTGCTCAAATCAACCAGTCCTAATGACGACTAATGATAGTGAAATAGATTTTAATGACAGTAACTGGGCTTCAGTTTATCAAACATGCTGTTGGTTGAGTCAGAAAAAGGAAATCTATAAAACAGACAACCTTCACTTTAGGCCATGAGCTTCTAGTAGTGACCTGTACAATAAGATTGTGGATACAAGCACCCGAACCCACGATCAAAGCTTGAACATTACATTCAAATCAAATGTGCTGCAGTAGATAACCAAAATAGTGGGCAACACTTACTTAATCCTATGAGCCCTGGGTATCTTCACTATTTCCTCCTTATCTTGGTCACTATAAGGGCTAGCCACAGATGTTATGCCTTGTTTTTTCCCCTGAATAGTCTCGTCTATAGAGATCTTACAATGTTTGTGACACCTTTCTGTTTTTTAAAATATACATTAGAGGGCTTTTTATCCCAAAAAAAAAGTGCATTATGATTTGTTGTGTCTTTACATCGACCTCACTGTAAAATGCCGTAAGAAACATCTTTGTATGACTTAGAAATTGTTTAATTGTGAGTGAAGATCACCAAAACCTTTGAAATCTTGCAATAAATAGTAATTAGATTGTTTTGTGTATATTAAACATTAAAGAGCACCAAACAACGAACCAGAAAACTTCATTTAAATTATTTCTTAAAGCCCATTTTTAACACACTTCCTTGACAAGGGTTTTGTAATGGGTACTTAGTTGTAAGTGTTTCTCAGACACAGATACAAAAGTCCCTCAATTCTATGTTGGCCCACTACAATTATGTTATTTATCTGTTATTTTATTATCATTTTTAGCCTTGTGTTTATGGTTTACCCTCTGTTTTTCTTTTATTCCACATGTTCTTTCCCTCACTTCGGATGTGGCATTTTAGTAATTCTGTCTGGTGTTGCTGTGGCAATTTATTTTGAAAACCTCATTAAACAACACGGACCCCATGACTTATTGAACCAAGAAGCAGGAATGTGAAAACGGGCGACTAAAAAGATATTAGTTTGCAGAAGTTCAAACCATCCTTGTAACAATATGACTTTGACACGTACAAATATTGAAACAGGCATAATTACAAAGCTCTAGCTCTGCTCTTTTAATGTGGTACGATATTAAAAAGCAATGATTATTATCATATCTACATATTAACATATCTATGCAATGTCAAGGCTCATGAGCAGTTCAAGGAAGAGTAATTGGTGTGGAGATGAAAAGCAGAGAAGGTTGTAACTATGATTAAATTGAATCGAAGTTCAAGATTATTCTTTCCAGACATGCAACATGTTAGAAAAGGTCAAGTCGTGGAGTTTTAAATTCCCTTGCTGCAATTATTACTTCAAGAGCAATCCAAGAGAGAAGCTGGGATGTGAATTTGAGGGTTAATGTTTTTTACGTTCACTGTATCCTATATTGTCTTATGGCAGAAGCACAAAAACACCAACCAGAAGAATTTTAGCCAAAAGCAAGGATAAAGTGTGTAATTTACTGCAGCTTCGCACGCTATAGTCTCAAACTGCAGAGCTTTGAATTTTCCGCCCATTTAATCTTAGGTGTCATCAAAAGCAAAGCAAGGAAGCGGAGAGGGCCACACAGCGGTCTGTATCCAACCAATTTACACACAATCCTACCTGAGCTGAAAAAGCCCGGTGAAGCACATTTTGCTGCTTAACTACACAAAATAGAATATTCAACATATCAGTTTTTTGATATAGCTGGCAAATTATCAAATTGCCTTGGCGGGCTCACTGTATTTTTAAGTCGCTTATTATTATACGGCGATGCAAATTGAATGTGTCTGTTTATATTGAACTCAAGGGAAAGCAAAGGCAATTTATTCACGCCGCGTAAAAGCAACTCGACGTCTCCGTGAATGCGGTTTTCATACGGACAAGGATGCATTGGAGCTTTTTCTGAAAGCTGTGGTAAAAAAACCATCCCAGCCTCTCCATTACAAGATACGAAGCATTTAAAAAGGTATTATGGAACCTGAACATGGCGGAAAACAACACAATAGGAGCCCTTTGTCCCCTAAAGATACATCCAATAGTTACTGAAATAACTTTATTTTCAAACAGTAAGTACTGCTTAACCTTAATAATTGGTAAAGTCCAGAAAAAAGGCAAGCAACAACTACTCTCACAGCAGCAACAGAGTGGAGCTTGTGCAGTCGGCCATCTCACTTCTTAAATCTTTCCAGCTTCTAAACTTGATACAGTTTGAATAAGCAGCAGGATCTCGGCTCTTATGTTGGCCCTGATCCATTAATTTAACTAAGAGCTGATTCAGAGCACAACTTAAGAACTCTGTTTGAACTTTTTATTATCGGTACACCAGCATAAGAGGGATGTTTTCTCCCTTATTTTAAAAAATGCTGAATAAAGTTTTGCTCGGTCATTAAAAATTCGGTTTTGTGGAGTAACAAAACGGCGAGGCCCTTAAAGAGTTCTCCACTCACCAGCCAATGCTGCCTGTAGGCTGAGAAAAAAAAGAAGAAGAGGGAGCCCATGTGTGACAGCGAAAGGATGCAACGCTGAATATAATCGTCACTGTCAAAAATGTACCAAAACCCTCACCACAGCCACACATTAAAATGGTAAACAAACATTTGCACCATCTTGAGATAAAAATGCTGATTCAATGCAGCCCTTCTGATTGTTTTCTGCCAACTCTGCAGCTGTGTGAAAGATTTTTTTTTTTTTTTCCTGGGCCATTTAATGAATCAGTGTCATGCAATGGCCGGCGCCATCAAGACTCGATGAATACTTTTGCACATGAAAAGCGAAGGTGGGGAAGAGGTGGCGGTGAATCCATTAGCCTTGCTATGTCTCACTGACTCCATTGTTTTATTCTGTTTCCTGGCAGCAGAGGATTCACCTCGGCGATGCTGCCACACAGAGAGGAGTGGAGGCGATAGAGGAAAAGCTCAAAGCTCGGACCACACACGGATTTGACGGGAAGTGAGCAGGGCGACAACGGCGAGGAAATGAGCGCCTGTTGGGGATGTGTGGGTCTTTAAGGTGGTATGAACTGTAACTTCTGTCAGACATGTGCCTGCAAAAAGCCTGCAACCAATCAACTCCTCAATTAACTTTACAATAGAGGGTAAATTATTCTGACAATGGTTGTGGATCATAGAAAAAATGAATTCACCTCCCAGCTTTTCCCATATCAACTCACAACCATGGCATTCCATTTATCTTAGATGATTCTGCAAGGATTCTGTGGGAAGGCATGACATTTTGGCAGATTATTTTGATATATTTGTTCAACTCAATTTTGGGCCAATACTTGGATATATGCACATATTTTTTCCTCCTCCAGACACTTGCAGGGAATCAGGTCTCTCCTCTGGTGGAATTAACACATTATTATGCCGACTCTTATCTTGACTGCATACTGGAAGTTGCAGAGATAAAATAAATTCCAGTTAAAAATGTGCATATTATCTTGCCAAAATAAGAAAACTACCTCAATTTACATATAAAGCACAATTGCCATGAGATTTATTGTTATTTTAACCACAGTTCTAACATAAAAATGAATACTAAACCTCACAGAAAGAAGCCATTTTTTCCTTTTTTTTTTTTTTTTCAAAAAAAACTGACCAATGTCATTGTTCTTTTAGGTCCATTCCAAAGTAAAACAGAAAGTAGTTCACTAGAATTCCTTTTGCTCATGTAGAATCTGATGAACCTATATCTTAAATGTAGACTTTTGCAAAGGAAGCTTGTGTTAAACATGGTTCTTGTCAGAGCCATAGTTTCCAGCAGAGGATTTGAGGAGGATTAAATCACAGGCAAAATATGAAAAGAGCACGTCAAATTAAAAAAGAAATAAATATTCTGAAGAAGAATTTAGTCTGAACTGCACTTTAAAAACACAAAGAAGTTCAACTCTAATGAGGTTCCAATGGCTTATCTGAATTTTAAAAAATGGAATTGTATTTGCTTCTCATATCAACTGAATAATTGGTTCTATAAAACATTTCTAACTTACTAAAGAATCAAATCAATGATTTCAAATACTAATTGCTTTTAAGATGAAAACTGCAGAGCATATATAAAAAAAAATGTATATTTAAAGTATAAATATAAAATGACACTATGATAACTGAAAGTAACAATGTAAAAAGTTGGTTCCAAATTGTCCATAAATGTAAAGTTTCATTGGTCTTTTAGCTCATATTTGATAATGAAAGTGACTATTATCTATTCATCCAGTGGTGTTTTGCGGCTGTAAATTAAAAATTAAAATGTTAAGAACAGTTTATCAGTTAATCAGAGATGCTTTTACTACAGGCAAGGCAAGTTTATTTGTATAATACCCTTCATGTCCTGGACAATTCAAAGTGCTTTACATAAAACAATTAAGAGCCTTACAGAGAGGGGAAGATAGTTCAACAATATCGTGCAGACTTCATGCATAGGCGCATAAGAAAAGAAATGTTTCAAACCTGGATATAAAAGTGTCCACTACATTTGGTAAAACTTTAATCTCACTTGCAGTTTGTTCACTTGTTTGCGGCATAACAGATTAAATGCTGTTTTCCGTGTTTAGTCCAGACTCTGGCCTGGACTAGCTGACCTTGAGTCCTTGGACCTAAGAGCCCTGCTAGGTTTGTTATTCTCTGAACAGATCACAGAATGTATTCTGGGCCTAAACCGTTCTGGGATTTGTGAACGATCAGTAGGGTTTTAGAATCTATTCTGTGACTGACTGGAAGCCAGTGTAGAGATTGTAGAAGTGGTGTGATGTGTTCAGATCCCTTAGTCCCTGCTTAAAACTCTAGCAGTTCTGTTAAAATACATTACAGTAATCCAGTCTACTAGAGATGAACACATGGATGAGTTTCTCTTGGTCTTTCTAAGGAGACAAAACTTTTACTTCTACAAGACCTGTCATCGAAAGTCACTCACTGCAAACCGGTTTAAATTAATTTAACACACCTAAAGGTTGCACACTATAGAACTACTGTTGCACTACGGCATATTACCATGGCATATTACTTTGGCACATTACACTTCAGGTCCACAACTCATCCATTATGTTTTGCATTAATTAGAACTCACTATTGGACCATTCCTGGTTTCTATTGGACTCACTGTTATTCAGTTTATTTACTAAGTTGAATAAAGGCTCCAACAAAGGTGTTTTTCTTATGAAAATAACAACTGCCCACTCACTGATGAGAGCAGGCCTATAATCAAACACAGCCGAACACCTCTGTGTGAACGTTTGTGTTAACATCAACCACATGTCTACATCCTGCCCCCCTCCCCACCGATGACTGTGATCATGAACAGGAAAATTGCTGAGAAAACTCCTGCGCCCACTGTGTCGGGCTTTAAGGGGTTGCGGCTGACATTTATACGCAACTGAAGCGCTGATTGCAAATAATGCCATAAGAGCCACATGCAGATGGACAAAGTTAATGACATCGTCACAGGATTGTTCAGGGAGGCCTTCAAAATGTCAGGGTTATCAGAAGAAAGAGGGTGGTTGATAAATATCAGATAAAAATTCTAAGAGTTAATGAGAAAAATTCAAATGAACAGACTTTCCTACAAAAAAGACACTTGTAATGATTCATTTGATCATGAAGTCAGTAAAAGACGAGACAAAAGCCATTCAACGTTAAAGACTAAATTAATTTTTCCCAGCTACACAAGTGAGTGTTATGTGGTTCTTCATTTGAGCTGGCCTCACTTATCTATTCTGCTGTGGACAGAAGTAACAAAATGAAGCCCTGATGAGAATGAGCAGGCAAGGAGTGGGACTTGTAGAGCGAGGGAAAGGTCAGCCAGAGTGATGAACTCTTCAGGTCAGGCAGCATCAAACTGAGCATTGATCACTCTCCTGTATGGATCTGTCTAATCAAGCTGGTGTCTTTGCTTAATACACCTATTTGTCTGCACAACACTGCTGATGGCTATAAAAAGGCAGGGAGGCAGGCTTCACAAAGTAATAAGCTGTTCTGTAATGCTGCATGCACACACACACACACACACACACAAGCGCGCCGGCCATTGTCCAACCTTAAATGAGGCCTGCAATCCGACACACTAGGTTTTTACTGCTGAAGACTGCAGCTACAGGATGGGTGTCGCAGTCCTAAATGAGTCCAAGTGCCCAAATGGGAAAACTGTGGATCCTAAATGAGGCATTACTAAAAGAATTTGGATTCCTCCCACTGCACACAGAGAGGCTGGAAAATAATATTTTATTTAGAGTTTAATTGCAGCTTCTGGCCCTGAGTGCCCCATCAGACAAACTATAATGGAATCTAATATGATCGAAACGGTTACTGTCTTCACTCTGCTTCTCTGCATGATCCCGGAGCATATGGCAAAGATTTGTCCTTTACTTTAACAGAGAAGAATGACTTGCTTTGGCGGTGATTGCAGCACTAACAAGAGACATGTAAGTCTCTTAGATCATCACTGACTCAGAACACCGGTTTATGCTGCGAACTGTCAAGGGCCCAAGTGTCACAACAAGAGCAGAATGTGAGTAAAAGTGAAAAATAATCTTGGGAATGCAAATAAAATGGGTGAATGAGCGTTAAATAGCTCCGATTAACACACAGGTCAAAGACGCTGCCCTTTAAGGCTTTCTTTGTTTTGTTTTGAAGAATTCATGCAGAGTTTACATGCTGCTTTTTGAAACGTAACTGTCATTTTTAAGTCGATGTAGAGGGGGAAGAAGGAAAAAAGCACACTCTTACCATTTCATTAGATTCTGGAAATGCAATAAGGTACCATTTGACCATTTGTACCTGCATTCGTGTCCCTCGGTAATTGCTACGACTGACTGGCTGTCGGAACCATGAGCCTACAGTGAGGCGTGTGCTGCAAATAAATGGCCAAAATTGCTCCAGCGATGAGAAAGAACCATGTGACTTCTCTGCTCATTATAGCATGTCTGACTGCGAAAGCCCTCAAGTTTCACTCACAGCAGGATTTGTCATGGGCCTGCTGTCCACTTGCTTCTCTTCCAGCTGCAAGTTGTGAAGAATTCAACATAAGAGCAGCCTTTGACTTCACCCTTTGTTAGTGAGGTAAGAGTTTGGACAAAACGGATAAAAACATTTTTAAAAAGGCCAAAAAAACCCGGTCACGAACCTGACAAAAGGATTCTTGACTCACAAAAAGGTCAGCACTACAAAGGTAACATGAAAAGAGTGTTGTTGTGACATCACTCTTTTTTAAAAACCAGCCTCATCCGTTTTTATAAAAGGCGAAGATAACAATGCGGAGAGACGAGACCGCCCGAGAAGTGATTGTCAGGAGGAGGGAGGCATGCGGCAAATGACATGACACACTTCCAAAGGCATGCCGGCGGAGACAACAAATCCACCCACATCTTTATCTGTGATCAAAGGAAAGATTTATGATTCTCTGCATTTGTAGTCAACTCTCCTTCCCCTATCTCTCTGCCTTCTTGTGCATTATCTCTCCGAGTTAGGGCCATCAGAATGAATTTGCCGGCCGACATTTTTGACCCTCCTCCCAAAGCATGGATAAAATTTCCCCAGAGTGACACTTTCATCAGGCCACTTGCTGCCTTGACCTTCCACAACTTGTGCCCTTTTCTGTGGTATAAACATAACTAATGCGTGTTAGCATCAGAATCTCAAGGCTATCTGCCTCGCTGCCTCGTCTGGACTGACAGACAGCAGCGTGAACGGACGGTGGTAGCGGCTGACGCAACAGCTAAGTTGGTAAAACTAGAAGGAACAGAGCAAACAGTGCTAAGCTGCCATCCTTGATTTGTCCATGTTGCCTGATCATGGTGATGGACACTGGCTCGGTCCTGGGAGTCTGTGAATGAGTTAGTATCAGAAATCCTCAAGCGATGCTACATTAGCCCTGTTTACACTAATGGGACACAAATACAAATGCCTTATCATATTTTTGGAGACTCAAATTGGTCTTAAACAATGTAAAACTCGGTCAGCCTTGGACTTTGAGTGTAGTAAACATTTCAGAAAAAGCGTGACCTTTGCAAGCTGCTCCATCTGGTTATCAGATGCCTAAAAATATTCAGATATATCAGTAAAAACAGATACATGAATCATCTGCTGAGCTACTTCATGAGTCCCTTGATAGTGCCGAATTAATGGGAGGCACTGTGGACAGCAAAATATAGCTGCCTGACAGGAAAAGATCTCATGCTTTCCTTGTTCCCTCAACTTCTTTGTAATTTTTCTTCTCTATCACTGTTCTATTGCTCTATTGGGGATGCTGCTCATTAAACACGATTTTAATCTAGTAGTCCAGCCTTTGCAGATATACTATTAACAGCATCACACATGATCTTGTGGATTTTAGGCATTCTTCAGTAGAAAGGTCCATCTTTCACCTGTGGTTCTGCTCTAACACCTCCAGCATCTAAACTACAGGGGATCCTGTCTTCTCTCTGATCTCCACTCACCAATGTGTATTGAAGATGTTTCCCACTGATGAAACCCAGGCCTCAAACTCTTGTGTTGCTGCCTTTATCTCCACTGCTTTAGTCACGCGCCAGTCTTCTCCCCCTCTAGACTATTTGTCCATGTACTACTCATGCTGACAATTTCTGGCCTATAGAGCACAGTCAAGAGGTTGTTTGATTAAATGATAAAAATAACTGCTTTTCTTTTAAGAGCAGTTTTGGTGTATAAAGAGGGGGAAAATGTATTAATCTTCCTTCATCAGTTGTGTTGATACTTAGATCTCTGTGCTCTCATAGACATTATGGAAATTAAGGTTGAATAATTAATTAATTTCAAATTAAAATTGTAAACAATACAATGAGCAAATGGCAAAGGGTGCAATTTAGCAGATATGAGGTTTAGATTGGAGTAAATAATGATGCTAATGCTGTAATCAAGAAGCAACTGGGGCGGAGGCTGAACAATAACATCAACGAACAAGTGCCAAAAATTGCAGCAATGTCCACTTGAGACTGCACACAAGTCAGCCATTTCCCACTGAATCCAGTGTTAAAATGTCAAAATTTACAGCAGAAATAAACATATTTACAGCCTGATACAGAAACAGTTTTGGTGTTTACAGCTAAATTCTACATTCATGACAACTGTATAGACTGGAAGTGTTTATAAAACTCACCTGAGTAAAATGTATTATGATTTAAAGATGAACATGAAGAGTCAGACAAGATGGTAGCAAGCGGAGCCACCACACTGAGCTTCAAAACTGCTGTTTGGAAACCCTATGTGTTCGTCCTGTTTTTGTATACAATCAATTACTCTCATTCAATTGTATTAATTTGAGAAGATTGGAAACTTTCAGGGGTTGTTTATGCTGCCAATTGATCAAAGTAGACTATATAGTTCAGGCTACATGGTTTGGTTCAACTGGAATTAGCCCAGTCTCATTATTTGATAGCCACACTTTATACCTTTTGCAGCACATTCTCCTTGTGTGACATTCACGCTGTGGATGACATTTCATGCGATAATGCTCAAACAATTCAAATCACGTTTGTCAGAGAAATCGTAATTACACATTCTTTCCACCTCGCTCAGCCAGACTGTACACTCAAAAAGATTACAAGCACTGTACTTAAGAGCTGAAGAAACACATCCATAAGCAGTACATCATGCTCTTCAGAGTTCTTGATACCCACTTCACCACAACATCTCACCGAGTACAGACCATATTATCGATGTTGTTTGAGAGCTGCCCCTTTCCTTCATGGACAGAACAGTTTACCAACAAGAAATGCATTAGCACAGCTAATAAACTACTCAGCTGTAAGAAAATTAGAATGACACTGCATCGCCACTATCTAAGGTTTATTTAAGCAAGCAGGTTGACTAACGGCACACTTTCATTCACAGTGACAGCCTGGCGGAATTTCTGCACAGAGAGGAGGGTTTGCAGAACTGCTATAACCTCTCAAAATTGGCCACCGGTGAAATTGGGGTTAAATGCCTAGCTCAAGAGCGGTTTCGGGAGGTATAATTGTCTGAGGTATGAAGGGAATCTGCAGCCGGAGTTTCTTTCGGTTCTCGTGTGCAGAAATTTGCCTCGTGCTTTGGGGATTTGAAAAAGCCAGTCTTTTAACCACAAATACACTTCCCTTTCCATTAGGCTATCACTGCCCTAAAACTTCATATTGGTTTTCTAGCAGACTGGAACCAATCTGTGCTGCAGGAAGCCCTCCCCAAAGCCACAGTCAGACTATCTCTGTCTCACAAACAGCTCAACAAGCCTTCATTTGTGCAGCCATTCCAATACTGCTGTAGCAATTGCTTGCTTTTTGTGACAGGGGGATGCACAATGTATGTATATATGGGAAATCCAGTCACACTACACTTTTAGACAGATGATATATCAAACTATGAAAGGGCAGAAAGAAAAGCAATCATTTATGTTGGGATTATTTCAATAAAATTCCTCAGAATTGCATGACAGTGTCAACCATCAACTAACATGATCCTTGACAATGCACAATTTAGTCATTCTTTATTCACCATTGTAGCTCATACCTCTGGGTTTAAAAGCATTTTTCACATCTAAGACGAGTTAAGCCTGATTCTAACCTGTCCGGTTCTGTTCCAGAGGAAGCCTGGCCTCAGGGTTATTGTCTGAATGTGGACTAAAGCCAGGGTTAATTGTTGCCTGTGTGAACCTCAGGTTAAGGTTCAAAATGACAAATGAATCACATTTGCATTCTTCGGTTCAACCTGATAAATTAATTTTGCCAACGCACTGGCTGTTGGGTTGTAGTGGTCATGAGAGGGGCCTTCTATCAAAAGTCCTTCAAATATTGTCACCAGTAAATTGAGGCGATTCTGTTTACTCATCCATTTTCCTCCAAAGAAGCTTGTCCACTGCAACAAATTGAAAACTGACTGTAATGATGAAAGCGCTATTATGAAATAAAAAGGAAGGCAAAGAAAGGATATAATGTGCATAGGGGGAAAGTGGGGCTCACAGACGTCTCATATCAAAGGATAAAAACCAGAATTTAGGATAACAAGCTAAGACACAAGGGATCCAGATAAGAACAGCTCAAAAACCCCAATCTGGCGGTATAGGGTATGATCAGATCAAAAAAGCAAATGACAAGCCAAAAAAAATAAAGTCTGACAACGCTTGGTGGAAAGGAGGCTTTTGTGTATCTGTGTTTGGAAGATGTTGCTGAGTTAGCTTGATGTGCTGGCTGTGTCGATGCAACGATTCCCCAGCTGAGCCATACTGCACAAATCTCTGGTACAGAAGGAACTGTGAGTTGCTTTAAATCAGCACTGCAGACTGTCAGCGCGCCCAGTGCTGCAAGGATGAACCTGTGAATGGGAGGAAAACTGACGTGCAGAGGAGGGGAACCGAGGCTTGATGTGTGTATTTCAAAATAAACACTTGACAGATTGGAGTTTGAGTTATTTAAACATTTCTCAGAGGCAGAGCTGCAGGATGAAATGATCTGACTGCTGCAGGTAAAGCTTGCTGAGGCAAAGACGTGCAAAGGTAAGAAGCTGACAAACATGAATGTCCAATGAGAGACAGGTAATTTGACAGTCGACATTCTGGGATTCTGGAGGAAGCATTTTAAAGCCTTCGCTGCATCGTTGCAAATGAGGTAATTTTAGCTTTTTCCTGTTAAAACGTTCATCAGTCAGGCTGATGAAGGTGAGAAAAGAAGCTGCAGATCAATTGAGGTTAACCACTAAAAACAACTCGGTCGATAAAATGAAGGAAGGAGATTGGTTACTAACAGACACTTTCCTTCCTCTCAGTTCCAATAATTTCAGTTGCAAAGCATTCGGTTATATGCAATAAGGGATTAACCCTTTAATTTGGTTTGCCTGGGCAGTTAGTCTCACTGTGTGAGCTGGGGTGACATTAAATCACTGTGATCACATATTTGACTTCAAGCAACCATCGAATCTCCTCAACTATACCTGAAAGAACCAAAGTTAAAACCTGGAACTGGCACTGTGAAACATATTTTAATATTTTATTTGACATTTAATGCAAATACGCTTAAGCTGCAGTCAGTACAATGTGGACTTTTTGAGTCTGTTTCAATGCATTACAGTCACAGCACCATGGTCGCACATTTTCTCATACGAGTAAATGCAAAGTCTCTCATTATTCCCTGAATATCCTGATCAACAATCTACAGAGAACAAGAAAATCTCAAGAAACCAGCAGCCAAAAACCAACTTGTTTGCATGTAGTCTGTGCTGTTTGACTGCCCAGCTTGATAAGAAGCTAAGGTGACTGCTACCCTTGAAATCTTCAGCCTGCTGAGCACCTTGGGTAAAGGCAAATCCAGGGTACAGAAGGTGCGTTTGAAAAGAGTTAACCTGAATTAGAGCTGGGGTTCGGCTATGGAGTGGCATATGGAGATCTAAGTGCAGAAGCTTAGTGTGAGTGTATCAGGCCGAGATGGGTAACAAAGACTGGGAGCGGAGTGACTGTCTATGCTCCATCTGTGTGCGTGGATGCATCAGTGTAACTCAGAATGCGTTAAGTGTGTGACTGTCACAGCAAAGTAAGTGTGTGACTGCCATTTGGACAGCTGAGACCCGCCGCGTCCTGATGTTTGCACAGCCGCCCACTCCAATATGTCTGCACAGCCATGAGAAAGCGGCTCAAAGCAAAGAGAAAAAAATATTCAAGGAAAATCTTTTTCCACAGGCAATGATCCCTGCCTGTTTGATAGCTCAAAAGCTCAAGAAGACACACACTTTAAAATATCTGCAAATATATTTGTTTTTGAAGGACACATGAGAAAGAGCCAATGGACAAAAGCACATAAAAACAGCAGCTGAAAACAGGGGAGCCTTTTCCCGAGCTGGAGTATGATTATCGACAAGGTTTTACCTTGAAGGGAATCTTAGACGTAACACTACTTAGCCACAATGGAGAAAATACTGACAGATGAAGTGAATAACATTGATCGTCTCGTTACAATGCAACGTTTTGCAGGGAAACCGCACCCTATCACCACGCAAAAAACTCCTCAGAAACACAATAAACAGCCCGAGGCGCCGACCCGGCCTCCAAGCTCCCCAGATCCCAATTCAATTGGGGATCTATTGGATGTGCCAGAACAAGTCAGATCCATGGAGGCCCCACAGCATCCGTTGCCAATGTCCCGGTGCCAAAGACTACAAGGCACACCGCACTCATTTCCAATCTCCAATGGGTCAGAGCTGGTTTCACGGCACGGAAGGGACCAACACAATATCAACCACTTGGCGTTCAAAGTTTTTTTTTAAAATCTTGTTAACACTAAAAAATCATTTTTTTTGACATAGCATGAGCAAAAAAAGCAATGTCACGACTGAGCGTTTGCACCTTGAAACTGCAAAGCACCAATGATTGTCGCCAAAACACTGATTCAGACTTACAGGGTTTCCATACATAGAAAACCTAAGGAACTAATCCTTTTAGCTGGTAGGGTGGCTTCCACTTTGAACATGTACAACTTGCCATGATGTTGTGTAGTTTCCATGAGTAGAGTTGTAGATGAGCTCTTCTCTTCAAGAATAAAAAAAAAACAAAACAATGGCACCAGTTGCCTTCTACCAAAGAACTGGTGAGCTTAAACTGCAAGGATTTCATAGATCCATGTATTCTAGAGAAGGCTAAGTTAAGTAGTTACATCTCAGGAAAGGGACTTTGAAGTTGTGGCTGATCTGTATGTTTTAGTTCTGTTTCTGAGGCTGTTTACAGTTTAAAGCTTGTAAAGTTATTCAATAAGGGGATTCCTTTTGAGAATTCTGGCTTTTTAGTGAACAGAACAGACAGTGGAAATAAAATGGGATCATTTTTTGTTACTTGCCCGTTTAACGAGTTTGACACGATGACATCTCTTTGATTTAACATTTGTATGGATGATTTGATACTGTAGGTAAATGAATGTGGCACACTGTGTGTCACTGCTAGCTGTCTCATTAACCACCTTATATATGCAGATGATAAACTGATTTTCTGTCTGTATACTGCAAGTCTCCATATTTTATTTAAATTTTGTTAATGGATTTTGACATCAAAGATATTGCAAACAACAAATATGTGACTATTAGACCGAAGAAAGACAGAAAATTGGCAATTCTTCCTCCATCACACTAGTCTTAAGATGTGAACTGAGAGTAAGCACTTACTCCATAACATAACCAGCGAGATAATAAGGACATTTATGGATGGTGTTGCAAGCTTTGTGCACAAGAAAATATGTTATTTCGTAAATGTGGTTCTTTAGAGTGGCTCTGAAGATCTCTCTTTTTGAAGTCCTCTGTGCCCCCCTGTATACTGCCCACCTGTGGTGCTGCTACAACAAAGTCAGCTTACAGAGGCTCACAGTGGCTTACAATGACAGTGTGAGGCTGCTACTGAAAGCCCCGAGAAGATGTAGCGCGAGCTAGATGTTTGCTAATGTCAGTGTACCCTCCTGCTCTCATAAGTAGATATATAGTTAGGTTATCCGACTACAAATGGCATTATATTGGTTTTAACCAGTGATTCTGTCAGGTACAAGCCTCCAATGTGAAGGCACCGGTGCTCTTGTCTGTATGTAAATGCCTCAACAGTGTAGAATGTGTCGCTTCATTGTATTTTCTGTTTTCCTATTTCATTGTTCTCTTGTTTAATATGGACCCTCGTGAGCCCTGTCTTTACTAACAATTGAATCAAATTGAATTTTCGACCATTTGCAGCCACTTTAGAAGAGGCTACAATTTTTCCCGCGCTCCGCTTCAAGCCAAAACGCCCTGTGTTTTCACTCTTCTGCTCTTATCTGATATCTATCTACTTTATTATCGGACACCTGCAGCTGTACACCACCTTTTGAGAAAGTGAGCTGTTCAAGAAAATGAACATTTCTGACTTGGGGCCATTTTGGAAGCAATCACAGAGAGCATAAATGGACCACTGACCCCTTTAGCTTAATCCAGAGAGGTTAATGCATTAAAGATGGATAATTTCCAAGCACTAAAATAAAAGAATAGTCGGTTGAAGATTTACTTCTTTTACTTTGGATGCTTAAGTACACTACTCCTAACACCTCCAGATACAGTTATCTAAATTTTGAAGGGAGGGAGTGCTATAGCCATGGTATGATTTATCTTTTAGATCAGTATAGGTTTCATGTGTCTCCTTTAACAGTGAACATCAATTCACATGCAACATAATGTACAGTATTGTATATATTAAGATAAATTTAAAAAAAACATGCTGAACATAATGATGTAGATGGCAGAAGGGCTCTTCAACTGACTCAAATGTCAAAAATAAAAATAGACTATTGAGAGACATCTGCATTTAAGTTGATTTGGACAAAAATCAAATAAAGGTCAGATTTTCTAACCAGGACAAATAAGTTTGAAGGGTCAATTCCAACAGATGTATGTACAATAAGCTAAGCTACATGCCAAACTCTATGCATTTCTTACTATTGATTGCACATCTTTCGTAAATTCTGATAATAACTATTTAATATCAAAGACTGTTAGCAAATCTGGCCTCAGAGAAATAGCTATTAAGAGTTAAATGTTTTGGGGGAACTTATCTATTTCCAATTGTTGTGGCAGACAATGCGATTTGATTCATGATATTCTTTCTTAAAGTCAAGGGTCAGTTCATTATCCCCTTTGTAATAGATTAAAAACATGACTGAACACTACCATGAGACAAATTCAAAACTGTGGCGAGTACATAAGGAGGATGGTATGGATTTGTAAAACTACTTGCATGACAGTTGAAACCCTGACTCAGACCTGTTTCATTTGTTGTAGTCTTTATTTGCTCATTTTCAAACTGTGATTGCTAGCTTTGTAGGAAGCTCTACAAAGCTAGCTAGCTAATAAGTCACATCAGTGAAAAAACTACTGCAGACAAGTTCATCATCTGAAATACTTTCCTTGTAATTATAAACATTTATAAAATCTTTCCCAGTAATTTCCATGTCTATCAAAAACAACAGAAATGGTGGCATTAGTGAGTCTTTTGCTAATGATGGGTTAGTACAAAATTAAACAAATCAAAGTGGTTTGTCCTTGTAGTAGAGTTGCAGAGAAAAGAATTCATGAGTGAAAAAAAAAAACAAGAGTGAACGTGGGTGGACCTTAAATAAAATTTTCATTCCGAGTCTGAAGAAAATAAACTGTTCCAATACCACGGACTTAATGTTGATTGTTGACACTTGCATTTAGAGGCAAAATATTGAAGAAAAAGTTGAAGTATGTACACAACATTCCTTCATTTTCTGACAACGCATTCACGGTGAGTTTAAGCTTCATCCACAACGGCCTTGGAAGCCCACTCAAGAAACATTTCCATTACTGGAGGGACCAGTTGGGCACACTTGAGAAGGATCGCTGAAGCCTGGATGAATATTGAATCAAAAAAGGTCTGCACAGTGCAGCAACGACAAACATACAGTGGCGCTTTGCAGGGTCTGTGACAGCACATAACCACAGCAGTCTCCAATGTTTAACCTGCAGCAGCATGGTGGGGAAGGAGGGATGAGGTCGGATGGAAGAGCATGTGTAGGAAGAAGGGTGACCGACGAGGCCAGATGGCACAAAATAGACAAGATGCATATGTACATAAAGATCAACAGGACAGAGTAGAAACAGAAGGGGGAGGCAGAGGGTGAAGTCTTGCTGTGATTGGTTGAGAAAGGAACAAATGTGTGCCCTGTTCCTGAGAATCTGGCTTTGGTGACGGGAGACTCCATGCCAGCAGCAGCAGATGAGGGAGCAGGGGGTGCTGGAGATGTCAGGCACCCCTGTGCGCACATATACAGCTCTTTGTGCATTCGGGGGAAAGGCCTATTTGTCACCGAGAAACAACGTTCAAGTTTTAAACATACAGCTTTATAAAATGCCCACAGGCCGCACTATGTTAGACCCCTTGAAAGGGAGTTTTAGAAAAGCTATTTTCCTTTCATTTCGCTGATTTATTTTACTGGCAGCTGTCAAATTTGCCAGGAGATATTGCCCTCTTTGTTTCCAGATTCACTGGCTTTTTTTCCCCTTTATGGGAAAATGTCAAATATTATCTTTCACTCTGTGAGGATTATTTGAGCTGTGCGTGCAATGAGTCACATCCGTACACAGTGATACACTTACATAATTTAGGGTGCTCAAGTATTCTGTTTGTTGACTTGCCCCGCATTTACAACAATCCTTACGAGGTTACATTCAAATTATGAAAGACCCAAATATGATGAGCTAGGATATGCTGATTTTAGCAAAAAAATATTGAGGCATGTCATCACTTTCTTACATTGTTTCTTGCAGCCGAAGCAAATCTGGTTTTCACTATTTCAAATGAAGTTCTGTGTCCAGGTTTAGACACTCATTTGGGTAGTACCAGTTATGTAAACCACTCCAGGACTGTTTTAGATTCTTTAAACTACTATGTACAGCAAACCTTCACTTCTAATGATGCTGACAACACCTGAAGATTAAGCTTGAATCTCTTGTGTATGCAGCTGTGGGTTCTACTTAATGTGTGGGTGGACAAAGCAGTGCTGATAGGAAAAAGTGGAGGTGGAGAGTTTTTTTGTTTTCCTCTGCTAAAGAAAAGGTAAGGGGTTGCTACAATGTATTCTGGGCTTTTGAGCCTACTGTTGCAAACAAAATTGTTATCTGTGCCTCTTCTGCTATAAATAATGACTGAATGTTGGTGAAAAATATTGAGAGGAGAAAGAAGCCGCTGCACTTCAGTTCTGATCTGAAAGTGTTTGTCTTGCCGGTAGCCATTGAATGGACACAATGTCATGTGGCATGTTTGGGCGCGTAGACACTTGAGGAGTTGTAACAGTATAAACTGGATGATTTGTCTTAACTGCATTGTCACCGAATTAAACCTCTTTCATCAAAACTTTTGAAAAACTTCTTTGAAGCGAAAATAGCTCAACTTTTCACTTGAGACCCAACGTGAGTCTTTTTTACTATTCATTATTCACCAACTTATGGCCAAGCAACCCACAAAGCAATATTATTAATCTTGAGGAGGAGGGTAATTTATTTTCTCTGGCATGTGAAGATAATTAAGCACGGGGGTGGACGGGATTTTGAGCGCGCTCACTTGTTGCCGCCTCATATGTCTTGGCATCATTCCCACCAATTTGAATTGATGTCAAAACACAAGCACTCACTGACTAAACCACCTTGTCTTCATATGGGAAGCGCTAATCTGCATTTCACAATATCACAGTTAAGATACATTTGAATGCACACAGCTGGGACGTTTGTTTCATTTAATAAGCTACGAAGCATGTGCTAAAAACCTTCAATGCACATACTGTCTTATTTTGGACTCAACATATGAATCCATCTGCCTGCCTATGCTAAGCTTGCTTTATATTCCTCTTTCGCCACTTAAATTCACCTTCAATTTTCTTTCAAGCTGCTGAGACTATTTTGCAGAAAAATTATAAAATAAAACCTGTTCTTTACAGAATTGAAGTGAGACACTCAGACTGAAAAGCAGGGCAGTCAGTGAGGTTTTCATAAAGGGATCAGCATGAATTAAGGCCAGCAAGTTGGGCACCAGAATATGCTGTTAAACAAATACATGAGTATAGAATTGTAAACATGAGACAGGCACAGTTCAGACTAAATTAAACTACGTAGTCCTTTATTTTTGCCACATTTTATACACCAATGAGCCACAGTATTAAAACCACCTGCTTGATATTGTGTAGATCCGATTTGTTCTGAACCACTGGGGCATGAACATTGGAAGTCTAGGAGGTTCCTGTGATGTCAGACACTGGGATGTTGGCAGTAGATCTTTGGGGTCCTGTGGGTTGGTTTGGGCTCCATGGAGATCTTAAAAATGCTAAATCGAATTGGTATCTGGTGAGTTTGGAGGCAATTTGGGCTGTTCCTCAGCTGTTCTTGCAATGTGTAGGAGTGTTACTGCCATGGGAGGGGTGTGTTTGGTCTGCAACAATCTTTAGGTGGGTAGTACATGTCAAAGCTAGATTGATATGAATACCAGGTGTAAGGTTTCCCAGAAGAACGTTGCATTGTAACAATATCATCAATGCTCCTCACTTCCTCTGCCAGTGGTTTTAATGTTGTGGCGGATCAGTGTATGTAATTCTGTTTAGAAAAAGTCAACATTTCTTCCTTGATGCAGACACTTTGTAGTTGGATGTGAGAACTAAAAGTCCTTGCATCACCAAGTTCTTCATGAGATTAAATGTAGATTAAAAACACTGGTGGCATTATTTTTATTGTGCCAAAATATATTATATCAGTTAAAAAAAGAAACTCTTACAACAATAATATGGCACTTTTACTGACTATCCTCACACTGCTGATTGCTAACATGAAAGCAACTCCATCTAATCCAAGCCCTCAATATGAATGTATTTTTTAAAATACTGGTTGTGAAATAATAGTTATTAAATCCATTTCAGTTCCATTTAATGATCACGCAGTAAGCTAGTAGATAATTGGTCCCAGTACAGTTTGTAACAGCACAGATTCATCAGAAAAATAAGTGAAAATAACCAATAAATATGAAATGTGTATTTTATTGCAGCTGCAGAAGTCTCTGTTTCATACAATTGACAGTAAAACTGTGGAGGTCCATAGCTGGCTGATGCTATCAGCTAATGGTAATCACTGTATTTCTCATTTTCTATTATTATACATAAAGGTCACTGCCATAAGTTAACTTCTCTGTAGAAAGTGACTTCACAAGTCTCACTTTTTGCCTGGATTTTTTTTTTTTTTTTTTTGTGAAAAAGTTTCAAACGCACTTGCCCTGATTTTAGCTTCAGAGTCAAGATTCTCATGAGAAAACATGGGCTAATTTTTATCTCAATAAAGACAGTGAGTGGGCGAGTAAGCACAGTGCAGCGCAGTTCAATATGATCTGATTATAGTGTCTGCCGAGAAAACACCGCCAACATATCCTTCACAACAGCTTTAAGACTTCCATTGTGCCTTTGCTTTTCCTACCGAGGTATCATAGGGTTCCTATCACTGTCAGTGGACAAGCTGGCAGGACGCTGGGTGCTCTGTGGTCTGCCTGGGGGGACACTGATTTCCCTACAGCCGTTCCCTGTCACAGTAGCCCATAATTGGCCCCCTGCTTCTCACCAGAGAGTGCATTCGTGTGTGTGTGTGTGTGTTGCTGTGCATTCACGTGGCGCCTGCGCACTCGCCTGTCAAGCTCTTGGATGACGCACAGATCCATGGGCACCGAGGAGCCCTGAACTGCTATGAAGACATTCTGTCAGCTTAGAGATGCTGGGAACTGCTGAGATAGTTCAATCTGCAAGCTTTTTCACAAGGTTAAAGTTGGGGATTTTCGGGAAGGATGTGCCATATCTGATCGCGGCGGAATAGTGCGGAAATAATAGATGTATGCTGTGAAAATGCACTGCGGGGAGCGAGATTTGGCCACAATGGTGGAAATGTGATACAGAAGAACAATTCTTTGTTATCAGTTGGGAATGAGGGCTGTAATGCTGAATGAAGCAGTTCATACCAAAGTCGTGACTTTAATTTGAGGAAGGTTTTAGACTGGAATATAGTGGGGATATGAAGGGCAAGGCTTTGCCTCCATGTAAACAGGGTTGTATGAGAGCTCGTACCAAACACGGGAGATAAGCAAGAACAGCAAGCAGAATTTCAGGCTGGATTCAGAAATGTGTTTTCTCTGCAGAAAACACAAACAGCCCATTAAGTTGCAACCAAGGAAAATACTGGCACATTAGGTCTCCAAAGAGGCTGAGAAAGTCGGCAATAAATCCACACGACGACACAACTACACAACACTAACCAGGCTAGGTTCATCCAACGGGGGTGGGAATCAGAGGGTAGCTCGCCATATGATGTTTATTCCTGCATGCTGCCCAGATTGACTGTGACATTATGCTGCTGGTGGTTTTGCAGTTTTGCACAACTTCTTTTTTCAGACTTCTTCTACCCTTGAGACTAATTTGAACAGGTCACAAGCTAAAAAGGTTGAGAACCACTTCAAACTACAGTAGAGCCACAATCGATTAGCTGCAAACTGGTAAATTAAGCACAATTTTTCTGAGAGATAAATCAGTTTGCGTAATTTTCAGGAGAAAATTCACAGATTCCAGCTTCTTAAATGTGACTATTTCTTGGCTCCTCTATGACAGTAAACTGAATATTTTTGGGGTTCTGTACAAAACAAGACATTTGAGAATGCCATCTTGGCCTTTAGAAAACACTGATCAACCTCTTTTTGTTACTTTCGGATACTGAAAAGACCAGACAACTAATTGATTTATAGAGAAATCGATTGATAGATTAAATGACAATGAAAATAACTGGTACTTGCAGCCCTAAAGCTAGACAAAACATTGTGGAAGAAAACATCAGGGAACCACCAAACTCTTGAAAACAAGGATCAATATTTTAGGCATCTGTTGAGAATTCATCTTGACCTGACTCTTGTCAAATCAGCTTGGCCTTCTAGGAAAATTGCAGCATTATTTTACTTCACTTATTGATAATTTCCGCCTTCAGAGCAGCGATTAAAATCTCTCCCTGGTGGCTGATTTAACCCCTTGAAGCAGTCACCTCCTTGATTGAAATGGCTTAGATGTACCTCGACACGGCTGCTTCCTCTGCAATGCATGGATCCAATAAATCCCAGCAGCTTGAGCACACCAGCTCACCTACAACTCTGTTTAAACACTCTAGAACTTTTACTCAATGGCAAAGTTCAAACCGGAAACAAATTAAGGAGAATACTGAAACAGGAAGTCCGACCCTTCAAGCTGACGACATTGGTAATAGAAGTCCAAATCAGTTGCTTCAAGGAGTTTTTAATAATGTAAAAAATAATGAATTTTCAGTGGATATGGCCTTTAAATGTAGCAACATATCTAAGAAAACCGATATGTTGTCCCAGCAAACCACTGGAGACATAATGGTGCTGCTATTATAGAAAGTGTCAAACTAAACGGCCAAATGATGATGCTATTTAAGGAACATCATCTTTTTTTTCCCCCTTCACTACTCAATGTCTATCAACATTTATCAGTCCGATCTGTTTGCCTCCTCCACTCCCCGGCTCCCTTGGGGTCAAACATTGGAGGTGCTGCTCCTGTTGACAAGTGAGGCCCTGGGGAGGTGGTGGTAGCGGAGAACTCTTGTTGCAGACACCTGTGATGTGTCCATCCTCTGGAGAGGTGAGACTGACAGCGAGAAGACCTATAAGCGGAGGTGCTGTCAGATTATGCGCTCGCCCTGAGGAGCAATGCATCCACGGTGGGTCGCAAGAAAAGCGTAGGTGTTCAGTTGTAGCTGCCGGGGGTATTTTGTGCTGGGGTTTTAAAAATAAAAAAAAAAGGATCACATGGGAAACCGGTTGTCTCTTTTGCATCAAAAGCTGTAGTTTTCTTTAAAAGCAGGAATAATTCAGAAATTATAGGTCACAGCAAGGCTCCCGTTGAGTATATCTATGTACATATGTGCAGCACGGGCAGGCAAGGACAACGAGGGATCATGGAGAAGCTAAAGAGAAAGGTTGAGGCAGGATAAAAAGACCGAGTGAGTCATCACAACACTAAAATTTTACTATACCTCAATCTGTACTAGTAAGCACATCAAGTAATAATTTTAACGGGACTGTCAGCGCAGCAGCATCGGTTTAGTGAGGTCGATACAAAATTTAATTAAGAAGAGCGTCACAGTTATGAAGAACACTGCTCCAGTTTGGTGTCAGAGGGCTGCAAAAAGGCAATTGTTACACTTCTTGATAGCAATGATTTACATTAAGATAATACTCAAAGACAGGCAGTGACAACACAAGAGGGGCACATGATTGTTTTTCCTAATTTGAAAATGTGAGGAAGATCTATCGAGAAATCAGCTGTTTAGTAATTTTGCTTGACTCCATATATGTTGTGATAAGAAGAGCAGATTTTGTGCTAACAAATCAAGAGAATAAAAGACTCTCAGCATCTTTTGTTTCTGTTTGGTGCCTCATGCATTGAGGAATGAATGGCTACCATGTTTTTGTAGACTTTTCCATCCTTTTTTAGAAAAAATGAAAAGATTCCTCACACATTTTGTTTCTGTTTGGTGCCTCATACACTGAGGAATTCTCATTAGCAGGGGTAGCTTTGAGAAAAGCATGTTTTTGTCGCCTTTTCCATCCTTTTTAAGGAATGACCAAAGGCTATTGGCATATTTTGTTTCTGTTTGGTGCCTCATACATTGAGGAATACTCACAAGCAGGCCTAGATTCAATAAAAGCATGTTTTGTAGCCTTTTCCATCCTTTTTAAGAGGTTGCACTCAACAAATCAACCCAAACTGTATGTTTACTTCATGAATAAATGACAAATTAACAGTACAACCCTAAATCCACTAATAAGCGTCCGATTGCCGACTTTAGAAAGAGCACAAATTGTCACTAAACAATCGTGTTTGTAGAACAAAAAATCATGCCACTTTGATGCAGAGATGATTAATGTAAAATATATTCAGAGCAACACATTCCAAGACAAATTATAAATAATTCACTCAATGTCACAGATCAGTTATTCCCATTTCTAAGCTTCAAAGTTCCCGGATCCCGCTGCTGACCTTATTCAACTTTCTTTTTTTTTGGACAGCTGCTGTGTGTAACAGTACAAAAAGAAAGAGACAGTATTCTAAAGGGATGGAAGTTTTATTGATGTGTGTTTTTTCATGTTTTATCAGCAGCAGCCATATCCATTGCCTGCTGGTACAAACCTGTGGGTGGCTCCTTAGGGTTCACAGGCTAATCTCACTTACCCAAAAGTGCCACTGCAACAGCAAACCTGTCAGTGCAGACTCATACGATACTCCAGTCACACAGACTAGACAGTGTTCAATGGAAGCCACCTCATTATACGGATTAACTTGTGGGTTTTTTTTCATATTCGTCTGTAATTCATACTACATTTTACTGCAGGGTTGTGTAGAGGTTGAACTCGCCTCAGCTCGTTTCTGTTTATTTGCTAGAATACACATAAAAGGATAGGCTGAAGTCATATTTTCCTTCTCGAAATTTATTTACATGCATTTTTACAACTGATTTTGAGCAGAATAAAACAAAAAAATGCAATTTATCTGATCATTGAATGGATTTCATGGCTAACCCAGCTTTTTTTTACTCCGTCTTAGCACAAGAACAGAATTAGAAAGACTTATAATTAGCTAATGTAGGTTAAAAGGACCGGTTTACATTATGGTTAATGTGCTGTCAATCATCAGGGACAGTGTGTACAGGAGATGTATGAGATGGAAGTGGGGAGACGGAGGGGACGAGGACAGTTCAGAATACTTACAGAGGAGGGCACAAAAACGAAACGTGCAGAAGGTAAAGACGCTCCGAGAGTCTGAATTAAGAGTGGAGGCGATGGGGGGGCGAGAACAGGACAAAAAAAACAGAATTGGGGGAGAGCAGAGACACAGCAGAGATTACAGATTCGCACGCAACCACTCTTTTCAGCTGACACAGGAGAAAAGCTACACTGTAGATTCGCATAACGAGACCACTGGACCATCATTAAAATCCAGAGGCCGCGAGACAAACCCAGCTCCACCTGACTGTTGGCTGGTGTTGCCCCCCAGAGAAACGCGCCTTGTTGAACCTGCTCCTCTTCTGTCAGCACTTTCATAAATAATTCACCGAGCACTCTGGGGCAAGAGAGCTATACAGTGAACAGTACTCCCCCCCCCCCCCCCCCCCCTTCTCCCTGTCTTTCTCTGCATTATTTCATTGCCCCGTATTTGCGAGTGCACAAACAGTACGCCGCTCATTTACATAGGGAGGACACCTCGAGGTGCCGGGTCACCACTACTGCCCATTAACGGGGAATTTAATCAGCGCTGTGTTGAAATGGCACGAATTTCGGGGTTGTGTGCTGCGGGACGTTTATGACTTTGTTTGTTTTCATGCGTGTTTATTACTCTAATGCAAATGGAGAGGCATCTCTCCACAAAAACCTCATCACTAGCTTGAATATTTTTGACAGACAAATGTACAAGAGAGCAATGCTACACAATGCTAGAAGAATAAACACAAACAGCAGGAATGTGGTGTCTTTTTTTGGAATCCCCATGAGTGCTCCCCACCATTACCTCCCACAGGTTGCATAGAGGTCCCTGCTCACTGACTCATCTGCATAATCAGTCCTTTACACTGGCATGAGACACTTGTTAACGTGACACCAAAGCGGTTACACTCCCACTTCCAGAAATGTTTAAAAGAAATGTTCCTTGTTAAAGGAGAAATGAAGTCGACAGTTTTTTGTGTATGCTGTTAATACTTTTTCTTTTGTCTTTCTTACACTTGTGACAAACTGATTCAAACTGTGAGGTGGCAGAAGAGAAATAAGATTTACTTTATTTCCAGAGTAAGAGAGACTACGGTGTGCTTATTCTCCCTGTGTCTCTGAAGCTACAAAGATTAGGCGCATTATACCGTAATTTTTTGTGATGTGACAAGGCGACAACAAAGTTATTATGATGCTTTTTGTGATTTATTGTCTTGCAGCTGTGGAGACGTGCAGAGGTGGAAAGCAACACTGGAGTCTCCACGAAGAGAATGTGCCTTTTTTGTATTTCATTGATGAATTAAATTCACAATTCCCCCTCTTCATCTCTCATGCACTCTTTTGCAATCCCATCGTGCATTTAGATAAGTCAGAAGGTTGGCCACATTACTGCTGTCTAAATGCCTACAAGATTAAAAGGTATTTCTATACTGGGCTAGTACTACCAGCAACTAATGCTTGTTTACATCTGAAGGAATCTTGCATGAGGTTTGACTTTTACTCTCAGTGGCACTCACTATAAGGGGTGGGACAAGATATAGATAGAGCAATATAATGTCCTTTTGTAATACATTATTGATATACTGACAAAAATAATTAAATATTGATATTTGACTGATACTGAAACAATCTGACTCACATATCGTGGTAGTGCTAGTGGCTATAGGCGGCCATGTTGATTTTAGGCCTGAAAACAGCAAAAATGTCAACTATGATACAAAAAGTTCCACAGTTATATATTGACCCGTGTATTTTTTCTTCATAACAGTTGGATTATCTTTGTTTAAATTAAAAAAAAGCCCTAAAAACGTTCCACAAGGTTCTAGTAATGTTTTAAGCAGGAAGCTTTATCTTAGTTCTTAGAAAGTTCTTTTTAAAGGTGGTGTTTTTCAAATGTTGCAGAACTTTATCAACAATAGCATTCCCAAAACATGCTCGGAATATTACAGGCAAAATGCTCCACCTTTGTTAAGGTCATCTGTTGCTTCTTCTAACAACATCCTCCAGACATCATCTGAATTTTTCTAAGTTGCCATAGTTCATTTTAAAGCTCATAGGAATATTACTCAAAATGATAAATATCTTAGATGAAAATGTTTTCTTAAAAGCTTTATTAGAACTCATAGGTAATGTTAGCCAATGTTGGAGGAACATCCCCTGCTTGCTGGGTTCAATAACACAAATATTGTGATGTATTGTTGAAAATTGTCGCAAAAATCTGTGTCTTTGTGGCACTGCTATTGTCATAAGTTTGTCTTTGACGCAGTACTGTGAAGTCATCAGTCATTCCTGGTCCCCTGCAGATCTACCAGTGTACTTGAGTCCTAACTGTAGCACTGAAACCAAACTTGGATACGGATTAACTTTTTCAACACGGGTGTTTCGGTTCCTCAGAGATTCTCTATTGGAGGACTGCATCAGCACAACACAAAGTAAAGCAGTTGCTATTTCTAATGTCAATTCAATACATAACCTTTTAAATGTGGCTCTCCTTGACTCCATGTCTACAGACAGAAAAAGGCCCAATACAATGGGCCTTAAGATGGAAAATATTTGTCTATGAACACACAAGATGCATTCAGTTCATCTTATTACTCATGCAATGTTATCCCAGAAGCAGTTAGTGACATAAAGAGCCTTGGGGGCCTTGAAATGGAAGACGTGCGCTCAATAAATATACATTCAACTTCCACCGCATGACATGCATTACAGTTGCATAGTATATTGAACGCGACTTTCATAAAAACCCCAAACACCAGCGTGCATCATAAAATGAGGTTTGTCAAGCATCATGGCACAAAACAGGCACTTCCGCCTCACATAACACACCAATGTTGCTAATTCCTGCTGAGACTGACGCCCCTGTTATTGTAACTTTACAGCATATGACCAGAAAAACTCACGGAGGCATTAAGGGAGTGAAATGGAATCTTCTTGCCAGGTAGCGCCATTCTTCACGATGGACCGGCTTGTGTTTCTTGCATGAATGATTGTACCACAAATATGTGTAGCACCACAGCACCATTCTATTTCTGCTTTATTCTACAACCTGTTTACCTTTCAGACACTTAAATACTTCAGCAAGAACATGTCGGCTTTAGTTTAATCGTTTACCAAAGTGCTCGGTGGAAACTGGGTCATGTGGAGGCTGAATGGCTACTGAACTGTCCGTCCTTACTGTCCCTTTTCCCCTTAGTACGAAACTGTTTTCTGACTTTTATTTATTTTATTTAACATTTAACATTGCACCTTCTTATCTTCTCCACCATCTTCACTTTGCAGAGTTAAGACCAGACACCAAGTAGGTGGCGCCTTAATGTCTTAAATAGCGACTTAGCTGCTTCAAAAACCTCCATTTGGCTTAAATGGAAAATAATGTATACATTTGTGTGCTATAACAGACACAGCGACTCATCAAAGTGCTCTTAAAATCATCACACAAATCATTTAACTCTGAAGAAGTGTTAAATGATCTCCTGTGTTGTCTAATATCTAGAACAATAGAAGGTCCATTAGGCACAGTGCACAGATTTGACTAATTTAATCACAGTGTATGATCAAATGAGAAACCATTTAAAAGACAGAGGAGAAGGAAATTACAGGCATTTACATCTATTTCAGCTGGAGAATCAAATTTACCCGATCCCTTGGTACTTCTCCAGTGTATTTAGGAAAAATAAAGAAATAAAAGTCCCTCTGTGTAATCACAAACTGCTTATTCTCACTTGTGAGAAACTTCTCTAATCACTAAGAGTGAGGCGCACTGTGATCTCTAAGTGCGGAAATTTACATATTCTCAGTAGCTCTTTTTGATAATCATTTATCAAACTGATGAATGGTTGTCATATTATGCGATTTGTATGGACGCCTCACAAATGTCTGATTCTTTACAGCAGCCACAGTTCACTGAGAAGTGGGCGGTAAAACCAAGCCTTATTGGTGACTGAAAGGTAATTAGTATCTCCGTGTTCTGTGTATTACAAGCGCAAAAATATGCTTCAGCTGCTAATGATGAGCTGCCGAGAGAGGAAGACACGATTTCTTTTGCCGAGCCGTTAATAAGTGGGAACAAAGACGATAATTAAACCGAAAAAAAAGTAAGAGATGAGTTTACAGTCAGACCACCGGTGCCTTTGCCAGCGTGCACACCCCAGAGAGCAATTCATGAACTTAATACTAACAAGGTCAAAACGCAGATACACAGCAACACTCCCCCTCACAGGTTTTATTACAGTAATGCATTTAGACAACTAGCCTCGTTTCTCCAATATGAGCTCATATATCTGTGTAGTTGAAGCCCCGGGGAGCCGTTGCAGTTTACCATGCAGTGTTCAATTCCTTCAAAGAACCACAAAGTTGTCCTCTCTCATCAGTCTCCTATTTTTCATACAGTATCACACATTCCCACTCCTCTTTTCGAACAGCTCTGTTGGTTTGCAGGTCAGAGGTCTGCAGAGACGACGCCATGGCGGTGGAGAAAACCAGACAAACAGGAACGAGGATTTGGTCTGATTTCATGGTAGAGCAGAGGTGACTGACAACTTGTAAGATTCATCCCCGACACATGGTAATGGAGACTTGGAATGTGGCAAAAAAGAAATGAATTGGGTCTCATAGGTCTCATGTTTTTTGGTGAATTGCTTTGAACTATTCTTAAAAGAAAATCCCTCAAGTCATGCTGTGAATATTTGCAGTGGCATCAATGGTCTTACTCAAGTGCAGCATAAGAGTGTTTCAATACGCCTGTTTTGATGTGCTTTTTGACTGTGCAAGGAGAGAGGAAAGCTAAAAACTTAAAACAAATAATTAAATTGAAATTCAATTGCAAGTGTTTTTTCAGCGCAGAGAGAATACACTCTTGACTTTTGAAATAGCAATCAACAAAACAATCTAAAATCACTCAAGGTTCCTGCTTGTTGAACTTCTGACCTCAGCAGAATTTCTAAGATTCTTAACTTTAGAAACATTTGATGTGACAGCATTAAGAGCGCAAGAACAAAGACATCTCTATCCAAGGTCATGGATATAATAAAGGTAGATTTTTCAAAATAAAAGATGATGCTGTGATAGAACTGTTTGTACTTATTTTATTTAAAAAGGAAATTAAAAGCTGGGGTAGACAGTATTTTTCTGGCATCACTGGACTAAAATTGCATTAGAACATTTTCGCCTGTTGCAATTCATGTGGACTAACAGGAGACCAGATTTCTGATTTCAGACTTTAGAAAATCTAGCCTGTGATGGGAGATTTTAGCCAATCATAGGGCCTTTTATAGATAAGATGAAACATTATGAATAGCAACTAGGGAAATGGATGTCGTTAGGATTTGAATTCCAGCTGAAGCTACAAGGTGAGACTTAGAGATGCAAGACAATCATTTATTTTAAACTCTAGAAATTATTGCCTACTGCAGCTTTATGCTAGTATGCTGACGCAAACACAAACATGAGGTGGGTTTCGATGATGAAATTGTATTCTGCAACATAAACCAGATCTTCAGGTGTTTTTTTGACTGCATCAACTTAGGGACATCCACATAATGGTAGCACACTGGAATTCACATTGTATTCCACCATCTTTTTGGAAAGTCACACAAGAATGGAACGGAAACACTTTGACAGCATCCTCCAGTCAGCATTGTAAGGGAAACTTATTCAGTCACCATAATGGATAAAACCTCCTGTTCGTTCATTGCTCTTAAGAACAGCCACTGTTCATTAGTTCAGCAAGTAGAAAAAAAAACCACAACAACTCCTTCAGGGTTGCTTCAAACTAAAGACTATTTCTCGACAACTGGACTGTTTTTGCCCAAGGGGTGGAAAATCCTTCAGGCGAATCCCTGATCCTCCTTATCTCTTCTCTTAGCCTCTCCAACCAGGTCTTATCTCCTCCTGGACAGTAATTAACAGGAATTACACAGAGCTCCTATCTGCTGAGCCCACGCCGTTACCGCGAGAGCCCTTTCCCATTTAGGGCCTGTCTGCTGGGAGATTACCACTGGAGAAGGGCTCCTCGATCAGGAGGTGCCACGTAACCGTTGTGCTTATGTGCCGAGCCCGGACACAGTTTTGCTCACTTGTGGAGATAAAGTCCAAGTTGGGTGTTGGGGTGAATTCCAGTAATGTCTCGCACTTTGGGATGAAACACAAATACAACATCATCTGCCCTCTTGTTTGTCAAAACTGGTAGAAAACCCCAATGAGAGAGTATGAAATCAATACTCATACATCACCTCTAAGGATCTGCATCATGACAATTCACATTTTATTTGAAACAAAAATTGTAATGTCTGATTTAGATGTTAAGGCCGTGTTCAACTGTGATGTTAAAATGACGCCATTATGTAAATGGAAGGTTTGCGTGCTGTATAATTTCATCACTTCCAACTGTGCTGCTCGGAGTGAAAAGATGGACAATTGTCCACGACACATCTCTTCCGCTCTCTTTCTTCTTTCCTCTGTCTCTTTCTGAGCCTTGCACACTCTAAATGTTTAACAGGATCCTTGATAAAAGCCTCTCCACTTCTGTTTCCGTGGCAACTGGCATGCATTGGAATTGATGACATCTCCTGATCGCCCACTTACTTTGCACTAAAAATGCTCTTCCAGTGAACTTTGCCGATGCCATTTCCCTCGCAGAAAGATGACGCCACTTTTCCCACAGTGGAGAGTGGAGATGGAAGGGAGAAGGAGGCTTTCCATTTGACAAACATTTTATTCCGTCCATCTCTACATAGCTGTAAAGCTCAGGACGGTATTTCAGAAGAGCACTAGTTCTTTCAATAATATGTGAATGATGTGGGTAATGGAAATACGAATGATCAGGGCTTCTAACTTTACAGAATCCAACATAATACAAGCCTAACAAGGTCCTAGTAATTCATGGTGATTTGTATACCTCTCCTACCTCGATGAATCAAGGCCTCTCAGTGTAAAGCATTATCCATTTAGCTCCACCTGCAAGCTGCAAACTTATCTGAGAGAAAGAGTGAAACTCTGTCCTTATCCGGGCTATCTAGTTAAACGCTTTTGTCCAACAGTGTCCCCATACCTCACACTTTCATTCTCTCCCTTAATTAACATAGACGGGCAGCCAGACAGCTCCGGAGGCCAGAACCCGAAGCAGGACCGCTCGCTGTCACCTTGTTACCACCATAATGGGTTCAGACGAGGTCCCCGTGACACAGGAGAGAGGGGAAATGAATTCATGGAGCCCGGGCCTTGCGTACTTTGCTCCTCATTCCTTCCTTCCCACCAACTCTCCACCTACGCAGCTTTTTTTAAACCATTGGCACCACACAACACAGAGAAACATATTCGATATAATCGCGCTACACGCACCAGCAACCCGATGCACAATTCATTCAGCTTCATTAAAACCACACACGCACGCACATGCACGGACAGAAAATTAACAAACACATTCCTAGAGTGTCCATTAAAATCTATTCATTAAGTCCGAGCCACATTTCATCCACTATTGCTTTTGTTTGTAAGAGTTTACAACTCAACAATAAAAAATGCAAACACTCGAAAAGCGTTTGGTGGAGTCGACAGCGTCAAGTCGTCCGGGGTGGTTTGTTTAAACATTCACTCAAGTGCTACTACCTCGGACAGCCAAAGGACTGCAGAGGCAGGGCGCACTGTCAAAGAGCTGGATGTCATGCATGTGAGGCAGGAGGCAAGACATTGTGCTGTCAACCCAATTAGGCTGCTCAGGCACACACTGACTCCATTCTGTAGGCTTGAAAGAGGTCAAGGAACGTATAAAACAGGCGTTTCTCAGGCACGCCAAACACACAGACTGGCAAATTTCAGATTCACCGACTGACTCGGAGAGAGACTGAAAGGCGAGAATGTCCTTTATGCTAAAGTCATTAGGGGTAGATGTGCACATAAAGTCTCTGTGGGAAAATGTCCACACATTGACCAATTAGCAGAGGGAAAGACAAACAACAAGACATGATTGCCATGTCTGCATTTAAGTTAGAAATCTTGACCATCAATCAAGGTTATTTCTGGGACACCAATCTTGTTTTAAATGAGCTTTAAAACCTCCAAGCAGCTCGTCCACCAAGGAAGTGTTTGGGGTGCCTCATTGTTCTGATTATACATTCAGCACGCTAATTTGTTTGTTTAATCCAATTATTTGGTGACTCTCTATTCTGCAGATTTCTCTGTTTTCTTTATCCGGCAGTCAATAATCCTTAACCCCCCTCTGAGCTAGTCAGAGACTCTATGAATGCCCACTGGGTTGTCAGCCTCGAGCAAATGCACTCTGATCAATTGTACACGGTCGGCGTGGACTTGTGATTGGATAATCTGCACATCACCATCTCAACGTGTGTATGTGAGCGCGCACTCGGCAATCAATATTCCAAACAACAGCGCCGCATGTACCTTGAATGCTGATTTAATATGTGCGATGGGCTTTCGATCTAAATTCAATGCACTTTGTTTCAGACTAAGCAAATGCTTGACTTGCAGACTTTGCTGCAGAATAGGTTAGCATGCTTCTTTATATGTGTTTGACACCACACGCTGTGGTGGTCACTACATCCCCTGATCTCATGGGTGAACAGACTTTCGGGTCAAAGCCTGAAGGAGGTGGAGAATCAGTAATCTTGCTCGGATCTGAGCCTGAAGTGTTTGCTGAAGGGGTTAAGTGTTCTGGCGCAACAGAGGAGGTAGCCCACACACAGAAATTAGGTCATTTAAATCACTCAATTATATATGTTGACATTACATGCCGCATTGTATGGCTCTAATGCCGGGATCACAATTCCGTGATATGAAATGTTTCCTAATCCTTCCTCCTCCCCTCCGCACCAGAGATCAAAAGAAATGCTGGAATTGCTTCCCATGGCACATTTGAAATGGTTTTTCTGACAGTGTAATACCAAAGTCATTTACCCAGCTGCATTTGGCTTTTGCTATGAATTGCAGTGATGTCGTCTTCTTATTTTGTTTGATGTGCATGAGCCATGCAGAGAGAGTCATCATTTTTTTATTTTTTTGCCATGTGGCTCAAATCAAATTCTGACACTTGCCTTCGACTTAAATTAGTAATACTGAGTCATGTTATTTAAACCTTGCGTTTTCCCTTCATGTAGCAGCTGTAACACTGTAGGCTATCGTCTACACGCTTCCTCGCTGACCTGGTTTACTCTCTGTTGGGGAAATGGTTAAATGTGATGTTGCAAAGGGGGGGAAAACAAGGTGGGAATGGTTAGCATCACCTCCCAGTAGAAACACCTCCGATGCCAAACACTTTCCCTCCAAAGCTAATCTTTTATTTGCATATTAAAGGCAATGAAAGACGCATACAGAACCATAATCCTTAGCTGTCCTTGTGTTTTTCAAGACCAGGCACTTGGTGCACAAAAAAAGCGACAGAGAGCCTTAGAGAGCATTGCGAACAGCGAAAAATAGGCCCCTTTCATGCCTATATCACACGCTTTTAAAATCGCTGAGGGTGGCATGCACATTAAACATTATAATCAGGCCATATTTGAATTTCAATGCGAAGCAAATGAAAGGTGTTGGAATTGGATTTGGATACTTTTATTTCGGAGTGGATCGGGGCTGGAACCGGGACAGATGACTTGTCAGATATCAAAATAGAATTACCATAAACTGTCTTGCTTTGTTTAGCCTTTTACGCCAACTGTTTTTGCCAGATGTGTTGTCATTAAATCTAGGCAGACAAATAGGATGTGGGTGCAAAATAAATCGAGAGCTTTAATGATTGCATGTTAGCACCGTAGTCCCCTTTAATTAATTGTCTTTACAGGTAAGGAGAAACCTGTATGGTCTTGTAAAAGGAGTGCTAATCATTCATCAGGCTATTTGATCTGTCATCTGATGTGTTGATGGGAGACGGTATCATCTCCACCACTCATTAGGCTCCATGTGAATGAAAGAGAGAAGGGAAGAAAAAAAACATCTTTTGTCAAACAGCAGCAAGCAGACTTCTCAGTAAAGCTATGGGCCTCATTACACACGCTCACAGGGTAACACTTCAAGAATCTAACTTAATTGGCTGCCTGAACATTGCATTTTCACACAGCAATTTATTTTAAGTGTTTTTGATGTCAAATGATATGCGGTGGGGGGAAACTTCTATCTGAGGCTGAATGGAGCAGGAACTGTTTTATTACCCTGTGGTGGGATCACATGCACCGGCTAAGGTTGTGGAGAGAGGAACATCTTTAATCCTGTTTCGGCGAGAGGGAAACTGTGCGCGAGGATGTGCTGAGAGCGCAGAAACACTCGGATTGTTGAGGTTGTGGCGTGCCGTGTTGCTTGGCTACTGGCAGGATACAGAGATGTAACGCCTACTAACATCTGTAGTGCCTCTCAGTTAGCAGAAGATGCTAATAAAGATGTGAAGGCTCTTCGGATGCTGCGGGCTCTGTGCTGTCATGATAAAGGCGGAATCTGAACTACGCCAGCCAGAAGTCTGGTATTGTTTTGGCCTGAGAGGCTCCCTCTGTAATGACAGTCGCTCCCTCCGTACGTCTCTTCTCTTTTTGACTCGTCTTTTCAGCGCCGGGATTAGGAGCACATTGCGGTGTTTCCCCAGGACTCAAATCTACTCTGTTCTCTTTTATTTACGTTTCACACGTTAATGGAATCTAATCGTTTTAGAAAGCCACTGGGCCTGTAAAAGCATTTCATAGCTGTTTGATCCACAGCTGAGAACTTTTCACATTTGCAGAGCTGCCCCTTATATGTCATATAAAAGGACATAAATGAAAAACACTTCTTGTAAATTACTGATGACCACTCATGCCGCTGCCTCTCTCGCTGAAACACACACTCCCAATGCGGCACCTCTGTACATATGTTCGTTTCATGAACGCGGAGGAGTTGTGGGGGAGGCTGTGCAGCACCATGCTGCACCGTGATTGGCCGATAAGAGACCAGAGTGAGGCTTATCCCAGAGAGAGGCCTTGGAGATGACAGTTTAACTTAATTAATATGTAGAATTTATTGATCATCAGACTGCAGGGAAATCAACTGCCATCTTCTACCATTTTTTGGACCCCGGAGGATCGTAAATAAAAGGCCTTAAATATTTCAACCATTGCTCCACATCAAACGCGAGCAATAAACATGACAAGGAAATATGTGACGGAACTTCACTGTAAATCGTGCCAAATGAAATTACAAGGCGAGCTTGCAGGGAATAGTTGAGCAGAATTCTGAACAGACTGGATTTTTTAAAAGGAAATTTGGTGCGTCTTAATTAAAGTAGCGCAAACAATAGGTGCTTTTTCTCTGGCTTAAATGACATACTTTCCTATGGGCGGAATACCAGGTAATTCCCTGCTAATTATAATAAAAATGCTAAGTGGTACGATTTGAATGGGACCTGCTTGTATCTTCAGAGTAAAGAACAGTGGTGAGAAAAGCAGCCAAGGCCTGGAGAATAGAGTCAACCTGGTTTGTTTCCAAAACTCCTGCAGTGCGTCAGTCTCCTGCAACCAACAAAGGCATACTCCTTGGCGAGTGAGCTTACATCCTTTCTTCCGTCCAAAAAAAAGAGGTGGAAAACCGAAAAGCCCTAAACTTGGCAGGACTCCCTTGAGACCTGTAAGGATTCACTGTGCCTCTGCTTGTTGCAGAAATAGGTTGATTGTGCTTTGACGGATCCAAATTTGACTAAAAAAAAATAGGGAGAACTAAGCTAAAGAAAATATACAAAGGAAACAAGAGAGTAGTGTTTTTTGTTCTTAGCTGTCACTGAGCGATGGGGAGACTGTGAACAGGGAATCAACACAGTGAGAGAGGATGTGTTCAAACTTTCCAATAAAGAAGCATTGAAAAAGGCCACACGCTGAGTGCCTGGCTGACGCGAGGGAGCTTGACAGCCTCATCAAATGCTACGTTGTTGGGAGACTTCCTGCATTCACAAAACTTCACCTCTCAAGCGACCACAGCCTCATTGTGCACGGTCGGGCTAATTAAAAATCGCTATTCATGCAGCTTCTTTCACAATGGCGACACTGAAGGCAGGAAAAGGCCACAAACTTCCCATCCAGTGACATTATCCGTCATCTGAATATTTTTCAAGTCCAGTCCTAACAAGCAAATAATTGGTTTACAGGGTCAAATGTGAAACGGAAAATTAGTCGTCCGCTTACACATGGATAAGCAGTTTTGCTGCTCACTAATTTTGACGTACATTTAGGGATGTCTTGGTCACATATTTGGGCAAACACTCCGATACCATATTGTAAATAGTACACACTTACAGTACACTGAAACGACTAAAATCAACCCAATATCTGAAATGCATGAGGAACACAAGCTGTTACTTAATGTTACATAGGTGGTCATTAAACTAAGCAGTGAGGCCACCATGACAAAGTCTTCTGTGATGCTTAATGGAACTCTAGCCAGTGCTCATGCATTTGAGGTCAGCCAGGATCATCTGTACAGATTTCCAGTGCCATATAGAACAAATCATGTTGACTACAGGCTGGGGTATGGTTTCCGCACAAAACGTGACGTGCGGAAATGAGACATTCGGGATAGAGTGTCTCATTTATACTGCATGCGGTGTCTGCTCCCAAACAGGGGCAGTTTATTGCAAACACACGTCTAGCACGGTACTAGAGTAGAAGAAGTTTGTCATAGCTTACACCATTTACAACATGGCATTTTCCAGAACAGTTGCATTTCAACAGTTTTAATTTTTCGCCATGAATTGTTCATAACCCGGTTGTATTTCTGAACTTCTGATGCTAGGAGCTCTGGTTCTTCCGCCAGTTTTCCGCATGTCTTAGTCTGTGTTGTTAGAAAAACTTGGAGGTGCACGATACAGAAATTTTACGCTTGAGAAGGGCGGTGTGAGGGGGCGTGGCTGCTAAAATGACATAATTCCTTCACATGAAGTCGCACGGACCTTGCGGATGCGTCAACCCTAAGACAAGCTTCAAACAGCATTATCAACAACATCCACTGCGCTTCATTTGTGTTAGCTAATTAACTATCAATTGATAATGCAGCCTTAGCATACCTGTGATTTAAAACAAAGGAGCTCATTGCGCATTTGTTTGATGAGGCAGCTCCATAGGAAAGGGACGAGTGTCTAACTCAGAAACATAAATTTGTTGGCACAATGTTTTGCCTTCATTAGGCAAATCGCTTCCAACGATTGGAATCTTAAGCATCTTGCCACAAATTGTGTTCTCACTTTACAATAAAGAAGGATCAGACTAACATCTGTGCAGGTACCGATCAGAAAAAAGATTATTTTATTTACCGCAATCCTTATCTGACAGATTGGATCAAAATATATCTTCTTCCACTGTATGTTCATCTTAACGTAGCACAGAGACCTGCATGTTATCTACATCCGTGTCTGGTAGTCTGGATAATGACATTGATCTTGTGGCCTTAAACCTAGAATTGATCATTTCTCATCATCCAACTTCTTTTGATTTCCACCACGGTCCATCTTGTTGTGTCGACACTCGGGAAGAGGGAAAATGTGCACCCACACACACAATTTAATTTCATAATAACGGCATGTACACTTCAATGGTAATTCCATTCCCTGCCCATGTTTGTAGAAAACAGTCATTACTGTATTGAACAGTTGTCGGTAATCCACAATCCTGCTCCGTGTACAAATAAGTGTATGAGAAAGCCACAGTCTCCCACACTATAAATCTTCTTTCAATTGATTTACTTATCTTCCTCCCAGTCGCTTTAAGAAATACAAACACAGTTTCCCCCCATCATTCCTGCGCATGGAGAGAAACTTCCCAAAACTCATATATAGATGTTGTCATGGCAACAAAACACTGCACTGTGCTGTGTGTATAGCAGTGGCAGTCATGTGGGGGAAAAAAAAAGCTGAAAATTTCATCTTTTGTCCCAAGCTATCAATAAAGAGAAATGATCCCTGAGTAAAGCTATAAGTCCTTGGATATACAATACATTCTGGTGTGTACAGATGGCTGAAAAAGTAATGCATGCTCTTCATAAAATAGGGGAAAACACATTTAAGTGTGATATAGAAGTAAATACGCATTTTTTCCTTGTAAACCTATTTATTCAAAATTAATTTCTGCAAAGAAATAATTCAGTAATGACCCAGAGAGAAAGGTTTTCAGGTTTTAAGTTGCTTATGCCTTTAAAATGCCCACTATTTAAAATGGAAACCGGCAGGTGAAGAACAAGGCTAATTACAGAAGTGGATAAAGTTGGAAAATGACGAGAGACAGTGTTGCAATGCAAATCAATGAACTCCCCTCAGAAATCAAACTTAACTGAGTTGCAGCAGCCCAAAACAAAGTTAGCGCTGCAATCAATAGGAAAGCAATGTACTCTAAGAGTTGCAACACTGGAATAAAAAAGACAAAGAATCGAGTGTCCGAGAGATTGCAAAGGCTGAGATAAGTGGAAGTCAAAGTAGCAGTTTGCCAGATTTCCGCAAATGATAAAAAAGAAACCCTAAATACTCTGTTTTAAAAGGAGGAGGGTCTGCTCGTCCTTCTCAAGTAAGACCCTTTATCAAGGAGGGATGTGAACTATCATTTAGCTCAATTTTACCCCACTTGAACAGATGCTGCAGGTGTACAATTTAAAGGAGAGGCATAGAATTTGGTCTCTGGTCTACATATTAGGAGGTGCTATTTTCAAATTAGATCGGCAAAAAGAAATCACAGATGCTGCTGCTGCTCTTGGATGGGGGAAAAAAAAAAACAGGCCTTGACTTTTGGTGAAATAGCCTGTTGGTCTGAAGCAGTTAAAATCTAATGATGATTATGGGATTAGGCGTCAGTGTATTGCTTTAATTATTCCGTGACTCCCCGGTGATCCTGTCTGGCCTCACCGATAAAGTCACCAATCAAAGGCGGCAATAAACCCTCGCTTTCTATGCACGGGAGGGTTGAGGAGGGACGGGCGGGTGAAACGTAAAGACAGGCGAGGTGATGGAGAGAAATGGCAGAGAGATCAGAAGGGACAGCGGCAAGATGAAGGAACTTTTTGATTTTTGAGAGGGACTAAGAAGAGCCAACTGCCATTTTCAATTGGGAGAGAAAGAGAGGCAAGAAAGAACACCTCAAAACACAAACATTGCTCGGCAGACAGACAGACGGACACAGAGTGAGGGGGAGTGCCCACGTGGATTAACCATGCAGATCAGCCCCGGGTTAAATGTGTGATATTTTTGGTTACAGTCCCATCGCCGCCTTCGGGCAATTTGCATAGTGCTAAGAGACTACACCTCCATTTCCCCCTGTAGCTTCGCTTTGTGAGAGCCAAGCAGTCAAGGGGAATTAAAATAATTTCCAGGACCATTGCTGTTTATGTCCAATTTACCCTAACCTGATTACAAATGCTATGTTATTTACTTTTCATTTTCACAGTTTTCCTTTTTTTTGGTTCCATTGGGGAGTTTTTATTTCCTCCAAAGTCTTCCTTCCTAAACCTGAGAGCCAGATTTTCTTAAATTAAGCAGTGGCCAGCCTTCTCCATGTTTAAATCCTCTTTCGGACTAAAGCTCATTATCATCCACACATATAATCTCTCAAATTGGTACCAAACGCCCCAGCTGTTAAAGTGGGCTGCATAATTTGCTAAGGGAGCCTGAAATGAACATATTATCTTTCACAGAGAAATATTAAAATGAAGATAATGCAATATATGGTATTTAATGTCGAATGCCTGCAGACAGTTGAGGTTCAAAGACAATGGGCAGAAAAAAGAAAGCACAACACATCAAGGTGGCAAGGAAACGGAAGCATTTCAATCAGAAACTGGATCTGAAAACTGTGCCTGTGAGTACAATGTTCAACTATGAGAATTTACAGAAAATTACTTCAAACAAATACTGTATACTGCGTGTTTTTCCTCATTGCACTTCATCACCCAAAGCAACCAGATAGCAGGAAGGTGTATGTTTGAATATTGACCATTTGAACATATATTATGAGTCTTCCCAATAGAAAAATAACATTAACATGAATTGACCACTCTCCAGGAAACCTATAGATGACTTAGCGGTAGGTTGATTACAGATAGTCAGTCATTATTAGTCTGCAGCATTACACATTATGGGTTTTAGACTTGCTTATGCATTGAGGTAGAATCTAGACACTCGAAGGACGATGCAGACAACATGCCCTGTGGACAATGTAACCAACCTGTGCAAGGAATCTCAAAGGGGTTGTTAATTTTTGGTAAAGCACACGCACTGCAATGAGTTTCTATTCTTAGTTGTCTGGGTGAAGAAACAAAGAGTACTGGCTTTAGGCAAGACTTACTGGGGTTTGACCCAAAGTTTAAAAAGTAAAATGATACTTGTCTATTCTATGTTTGTAAGACAACATATGCAAACTTTATTCAAGATAAACTACTGAAACCAAATGCAAGTCTTAATTTATTTCACCTACGAACATATTAAGACTAAACCAGGGCTGTGTTCGGGGGTATATCTGCTTGACTGACAGGTGTCAAGCCTTAATAGCTCCACCTACGCTTCCACCCTATTTAACAAATCTGGATTTCAGTAAACCCAAATCCAATTACACCACAAGCTTCGTCCATCCATGAAGTCAACCAAAACCCACACAATGCCTAAACGGAAAATCTCTGATCCTCAACACATCAGCATCACCGCTGCACTTGAGCTTTAAGCACCTCAACCTACATCTCCACACCCCTTCTTGGCATTTTTCTCAATTGCTGTGGTGTTGTAACATTATACAGGTCAGGAAACAGGCCACAGAGAGACGGTTCCACTCATAAATCAGGTGATTGATCATCATCCATCTCACATGGAGGGCTGTGGCATGTGTCTCCAAACCAGAACACATATCCATAGTAGCCCCAGTTGTCAAGAGGCCTACATCTGTCACACTTGTTGAGTGGTCTCTCTCTCCCTCTTTTTCTCTCTTTCTCTGCAGAGGGAAGGAAAACAACTCCATGTGGCAAGCCATTTCATTTCTAATGCCATGTGTGTGATCAATCTCCCCCCGCCATGAACGGGCGGTGCAGTGGAGGCAATCATTCAACATTTGTGACAGGTATGTGGTATTGACCGAGGGAAGATGAACCGCAGGTATGCAGCCATGTGTACCTCTGACAGAGAGAGATGCAGGCAGAGGGGGAGCTTACAGTACAAATTCCAGTCTCCAATATCAGCTGATGTTTCCTGAATTGGTTTTAGAAAGATTTTTAAAATCTAATTTCAAGACTTTACAGCCAAAGCTTTTATCACCGACAACCTCAAGCGGTGTATATTTGATCAAACAGTTCTTTTCATGTGTAAAAAAATGACACAAAAGGACACAGTTCAAGGGTCACTCCTCATGTGTCCCTTCAAAATATTCTGCTGACAGTTTCTTGCCATATTTAACGTCCTTTATTATCAATTACAAAGTCAAGTTGCTTGCGATAATTGAATTTGCGCAGTATGCCAACGTCCCCAGTTAGGCATCACTGTCTTGTCCAATTAAGAGGACCCTTATTATTGGCCAGATTGTGAGTAGCCCCATTAACGTGAAGGGGAAGAATCTATCCTTTAACTGACGTATTAATGTTGACATCCTCCCAGAGTCGTGTAGTGCAACGGGTGTGAAGACTGTAAATTTAATTGACTGTCATGGTGTCCTTGATTCTTCCAACAGCGAGAGCGGAACGAGAAAAAAAAAGTGGGCAAAAAAAGAGAAAAATATATGCCGTGGACCTACTGTTGCGGTAGTAGATAAATACAAGGGGAGACACAGATGATGAGTGGCTGCTCTCTAATGGGAACCAAGGCCTTTTTGGGGTGGAGTGTGTTTTATGTACAGCTACTATTCATCAGAGAAACAAGCTGGGCCCTGCGACCATCCAAGGAGCAGCAGCGAGGGGATTCTGTATTCCATTTTCAAATGTGAACACATGTCAGAGAGCAGCTTTTTACATATGCATGAGCAAACAGAATGATGCACTCGCAGTGAGTAAGCGTTATGGGTAATGTATTGCTGGAATTACTGGGAGACTGTGGAAAGGTAAGCATCATTTGTCAGGGGACTCATCAATGTCTGGCAAAAAAATGGGGACTAATGACTGTACAGCAGAGGGGAGGAGAGAGGCTAAATTTGTCTCAATCAATGTCAGGGAATATCATGGTGGATCTGCGGCTGTCACCAGTGTCCGCTGGGGGTACAAGTGTTAAAAGTTTTGTTAAGGGGTGACTTTTAGTGACTAGAAAATAGAAATGTTTCGTCTTAAAACTCTGAAGCAACCAATCTGTAGATGGAAAAGCTGATTGTTTGTTGGTTGTAAATAGGTCATTAGGAGTAGCCCATGACAGAAAATAAAAAAATCCTGACAATTCATTTTTCCTCCCATCAGTTGCACACTTGAGCTCTAAGCACCTCAACCTACAGCTACACCGCCCGATTCAGACGTTATCAGTCCATTAAGTGGCTTTTAGCATTGCACATTGAGCCTTGTATGCCTTTTTATTGAACTCTGCTTTGTTTTTAGACCTTTTACCTCTTTTTGCTCCTGAGTCAAGTATTTCAGTTCAACATTTGTTTATCTGAACCTTTACAGGAAGCAATGACATAAAACTTGCTGTAAAGAATTGCAACTGAACTGTATTCATCCACAAAATCAGACTAGACCGATTGTAAACTGTGGTTATTTAATACTAAAAGAAATCTAACAAACCCAATCTTGAAAGGGAAATTGACAGCCTAACAGACTTAGATGTTATCAACTCAATAAATGTCTGTTATCGCACATCATTCCTGTTCATATGAGCCGGCAGGGATTTTCTCCACCTTCTAGTGAGCAAGAATTATCATCCATTTTGATCACTGATAAAACAAAACTAACACAGAGGACACGGGCAACATCTTGCAATCACGAGAATAGGTGCATGTAAAAAAACATGATTCTTTTCTAAAACTGAGCGAGTAGTTCTGGTGCCGAAATCTGACCAAACACTGGCTAAAAATGAATAAATAATGAGTGAAAACGGAAGTCAAAATCACACTTGAAGCAAAAAATAACAGTCCAAAATGAGGCTTGAGTCTCCTGGAGGACTCCAACAACCCCTCAAATGTCCAAATGTGGACTTCTGTGTGCAAAATTGCTGCTCCACCACCATCAAATCTGCTGATATTGGTCTACTGAGTCTACTGGAGGAGTCCCCTACTGGCCCATATGTATGCGAATCATCCATGATCACAATGCAGCACTGCACACATCTTCACCAAACTAGAGCCCTCGACATGGGGCAAATAACACTATTTTCTACTTTCTACCTAATCAAATGATGGTAAAAATAGTCAAAGCATTGGCTTCACTGGGAATTCTATGAATATCATCTTGTATCTGATTAAAAAAAGAAAGCCAGGTCATTCAAGAGTTCACAAAAGACAGCAGGTCCAATCCCCAAAACAGCAGCAGACGTGCTGTAGGGATTCATCACAGTGAATTCCTGTGGATAACACAAACTCCTGATGCTGGGAAACCACAACTAGCTGCATGGAGCAAAACAGAACAGCAAAGATAAACAGAAAGACGCTAGAAAACTCCTGGATTATTTTAGACATCCTCCACCTGTTTAGTTGAGTTTGCAATGCGAGTACATTCTCTTTTTATGTTCCACTCTGTATTCAGGACTGTCTAAAGTCATTCACGGTAACCTCTGTAGCTCGTTCTCACTCTGATAGTAATCCATGTTCTGAAGTGCGAAAAAGAATAAATGCATAGTTATTACTTCAGAGAGTCTAAACTGAGACCTCGAGTGATCTCCCGAGTTTCGATCTCATATCAAATAAAATGCAGCTGTGTGGTGCAACAGCTCACTGCCAAGTAACCAAACGGGCATTTTCAGGGATTTATGGCACGCCTCGTCCAAGCATCTATTCTATACCGCGGGACAAGTGGCCGACGAGGGAGCTGACTGTGTGTTTAAGACAATAAAGGCACCACTGCCCATTTTTCATTTTTTTTAATGACCAAGGATGGTAAGAATGAAAGAAAAACTCACAAATTCATTAATTTGATGGCACCGATTGACCAGGCTGACCTCCTAATTTATAATTCTGCTTTGCATGCTAAATATTTGCCAAAAGGTGGAACATGACAACCTCCCAATATTTTTTTCTACATTTAAATGCCAGCAGTTACTGTGAAATGATGAATTAAGAGTAGATGAATGAGGTCAGTAGCTTGTGACCCTTTTTATTTCATTAGTCACTGTATCTAATTTTCATCTAAAATCATCAAATTTAAGTATTTTTAAATAGTTAAATGCTTTTCTGATCACTGTTTACTTTTCCAGTAACATTTCAAGCTGCACTTTACAACTTCAGTCTTGTGCTCTACAGAAGAAATAAAGAATTAAATCATTGTGCAGAGTCTCGCTCAAGGCCAGTTTGACAGTAGCTGTGTCACTTGTTCACTTTTCCCACGCAGATTTTCCCTGTGGGAAGGCGACAAGTCCACTTCTCTAAACTTTACACCTCTGCCATCACAGATCTGTTAAACTGTGATGTGCATTCTGACCACAAACAACCAACAGTGACTTTGACTTGGGTTTCGAATACCCGATGCAACCAAGATTCCATTTTGTGATGAACTTCCCTTATTCGGTGTCAGTCTATGCATAATCAAACAGCAAGCCTATTATTTCTACATGCATCATTTGCCATTTTGCATCACTCAGCACAGACAACCTCAATAAACCAAAATGCAGCTACAAGATGCTTTACAATTAAGAAATGGCATGGAATTACAGATATAACTCTTGGAATAAATTGTATATCACGGTTCGAACATCACTTACTGATAAAATACAAGAGTGCAAGTGCATGCAAGAGTGGAGTTTTACTTCAAAATCTAACTTGATGTGCTGTATTACGCGAAAATATACATAATTATTATGTTCGCCCAACCATTCAGGCCATATCAGCAGAACAAAGAGGAACCACAGCAGAGGACAAATGGATATGTTCTCCTCCATATGCATGCTGAGGATTAGTATGGCAGATATGCATTGTATGTTTTTGCACCCCAAGTACAAATGCAGACAAAGCATTACTCAAAGACGAGTGTTTTGAATTTAATAATCTACAGATAATAGCAGTGCACATGCAGCACTGTGCAGGGGTTTCTGGAGGTTTTTTTTTTTTGTTTTTTTTTAAGCGAGTGTTTGTGAGCCAGCGAAAGGAAAGCAAGCGAGATAGGGGATTCTTTGTCCCCGAGGAAGTCAATCAAGCCATTTAATTTCCTCTAATGGGCTGACGTTCACAGATGAAATTCTCCATGATAGAGGTCTTTCTTGATGAAGGTACAAAAACACTGCATGTTGAGAGTTTGGAGCATCTAAGCTCGCCTGATCAGAGATTCAATCTATAATCAGTTTGACCAATTCTAACTAGGTGTCCATGTTTATCCATTTTCTTTGTAAGTATCCTGATTCAAATTGAATTAATATCAATACATTTGGCTCTAAAATGGCTGAAATAAATGACCCTCCCCAGTGGATATCACAAAAAGTAGCACAAAGTTTCCTATGAGAGTCAAAGTTTAGGGTTTCAAATGAGATTATGAACCTAATTTTATGCAATCTGTAGTAAATACATGACCAAACAAACCACACAAGATTTGTATTGAGCAAAGGGGCCCCAAACCCTGAAAAACATTTCTTGGAAAATATACTTGATACTGTATCACATCGGGATACTCACCTTCCTGCCCCCACTGCTTCTTTCTGTTCCATAAAAATGAAAGCAATGCAATTTCAAACTGGCTTTCATTGCCCAGAATCCCCTTTTTACAACGGTACTCTAACTTGCGACCAGCATGGCTTCTAATAAAGCCGTACAATCTAAAAGAGAAGGAACAAAGGACGGGGGTCTGGCTCGAATGGGGTGTTCATTTATCAGTGGACACGTTTCAAATCCTTGCCCTAGGCAATGGCTCGTGAAGCATCGGAAGAGATAGCCCGTAGGGACTTCTGCTGGAAAAGCAGAAAACCCTTTGATGAGCCTTGGGCCATTTGTGCACCTGTGTCTAATATGCATGGATAGAAACCCAGACGCAAGCAGCCGCTGGATAGTAAAGAAAGAAAAAAGAAAAACAGACTGGTAAAGGGCTTCCTTTATGAACACCAATGTCCCATAAATGTCGCTCTCGTTTGCAGCTGTCCTTTTTGTGAAATTAATTACTCTTGAGTCTGTGCAGGCATGCAGATCCATGTGTTTCGATATTTCTACAAAGGCCACAGTGGCATCTTTAAATGCAAAGTGCTTCATGGATCCAAGAAGAAACAACTTATTCAATCATTTATATACTTACAGTGAACCTTTGCACACCGGGGTTGAGTTGAGGTGTGATGATGTTAAGACATGCCATCGAACCGAGATCATTGGCGTAAAGTCCGACAATACTATAGTGAGCGATGCTAATTGCATCTACTGGAAGATCATTTGAAAGAGCTGCTAATTGCGTCCAACACTATACACGTTTAAAGCAACTCTGCACTGAAGAGCTACTGAAGACAGAAAAGATTGACAACTTTACACACTACGTGGAAATAATGCATGTAGTTTGAACAACTCTCAGGATGTAATTAGTGTTTCAACCCTACAAGAAAAAACAATCTGTTCTTATCTCCTACAACAAATTAAACAAGATGTGACAACAACAGTGACACTCCGATGTTCATTGTCTGAACATCGATTTGAATAAAGTATAAATGAAGTTGTTCAAAGTGAGAGCAGCACTGTTTTACATCATGACTGGTCTCCGAGTACAACAGAATGAGACCATGCTATCTCTGTGCTGTTGACTGAAACATGATTTGTGCTTTCAGGCCAAAAAAAAAAAGAGCCTTGAAATGTTGCTATGTTCCAGGGAATCAAATCTCTGAGCCAATTAATGTATCTGTTTGTTGGATAAAGTAAGTAAACTATTTTATATCTTTTTTGTCTGGATTTTCTTTCATTTGAAAAAGAGAGAAGATACAGCAGTCAGTGTAATGAGACGAGACTTACCTGAGCCTCTCTTCGACACCACTTTCAGGCAATGGACCACAACAGCATGAAGCAGGATCAGAAGAGGAATGGGAGCTTTCATTTTTTATCAGTCCTACAAAGGAAACAAATGCATGAGTTATAAATTCATACTATGGCAAGCTGTGAATGCACTGAAACCGTCCAGAAAACATCAAAAAGAAGAGATAATGATTTTTGGCAGCAGACGCTCGATCAAAGCGAAAACACAAAGAAAATTCCAAGTCCTGAGCCAATAATTACTGAGCTTCTGCAAGCCTTAAGGTCAGCTGGATAAAATTCTCGCACCTCGATGTGCAAATTCTGTTTGTCTGCCGCTGCTTTATTTATGTTAGTTTCTCTTCGGGGACTCACTGTATAATCAGGCGAGACTGTTGATGATACAAATGTCAAGACATGTCTCTATCAAGGCGAACTGGGCTTTGCTACTTTGTCAGCTACCTGCAGCACACAAGTCCACTTCTACCTCGACTGGCATGACAAAATCAGGTACCCAGTTGGCTAAAGGTATCGCTCCGTTAACATAATTATTCAGGAAAGCTGTTTGCGAGAGGCGGATAAAGGTGGATCTGGCTTAATATATGGATAACTGCCAAAACTGGAACTTGTAGTGACAATGATGGCAATGACAATGGGAAAAACATGAGATTTAGGTTGATGTAAAAGCTGTCATTCTCTAAGTATATACTCATATGCATGCAGTTGATGATGAAAACAACAACTATCCAATCAAATTTCACAGTCAGAGGGTCAATATATAGCTGCGGGACTTTTGTAACATAGTTGACGTTTTTGCTGTTTTCAGGCACTAAAATCAGCATTGCTGCCTATAACCAAACACCACATGGCATTTTTACAGAAAGACTCTTCTAATTATTATATACACAATTGAGTGAAATTGAAATTGAACGTTATTCACAAAGATGTTGTCGATTAGTGCGATAAATCAACACTATACTTACACACTACTTCATACTAAATAACTAAGAAAGCCTTGGAGTCTTGCCAGTCTTTTTCCCAGGAGGAAATGACATCATGTGGAGCAGGTCATGTGATCTAGAATTAACACGCTTCCTTGAGAGGTGTTTCTGTAATGGGTAACGTAGTCAGAATTGGCCTTTAAAACATGACCAAACTGGATTAGACTTCAACTTGAACAGAAATGCCAAACATGTTTGACATAAAACGTGTTTTTTAGGCAAAAAACATCAAAAAGATCCGCTTCTTTGTCCACGAGAGATCACAAATAAGGTTGTTTCAATGCTAAAATCTCCACCTCAGAATATGCCTTGGGCACAAAAAATGTGTATGTATTTGCAATATGTCATGTGTTCAATTCCAAATGAATAATTCTGGCTAATTGTTCAAAAATGCTTGCTTATAAATAAAATATATCCACAACTTTAAGGACGTGCTAATGGTTGAAGTGATTTAATCCAGTTGTAGCCACATGTCAATTTTCAAATTACATTTTTGTTGACACTCTTTTTCAGCTTTGCAAAAAATGTACATTGGAGTTGAAATCAACTTGATTAAAGTTAATTCTGTTTAATCAGATTTTTCGCCAGCAGCGACAAGAATTCCTCAGCGACACTTGCTCATCAAATTCCTCCATGTGACGGCGCAATTCTTCTTTTTGTTGGGGTGCAAGTTCATCTCCTTGCTAGAGGCAAAAGTGCCATCTTTGCTTTAGCACGACGAGTTGCCCATGCACACTGCAAGGGCGCTTCCAATGGCATCTCAGTCACGACAAAGATGCTTCATATAGATTCCACAAAGCTGCATCAGAAAGCATTTGAGAGGAAACCCTGAAAAGCCATAATAACCCTCGAGACACTTGGAGGCATGTGAAACTGGCTGGCAGCCAAACATGGCGACATTGCTGTGTTCTCCTCGTCAAAGGCCTATTGTAATCAGTTCTTGCTTCCCTCAACCAGTGGCACCTCAGAAAAGAAAAAAAAAAAAAGCTTCATGCCACTACACAAAAATCTTATCTTTTTAATTAGTTTTCCATGTTGGGTGAGAGTCTGCAACATTAGCACAAAACCTCGATCTTGGGTCTGAACGCGGAGGAAATGACTGATTCGCCAGTTCTGCTCGGTATCCCTGCAGCTCATGGTGATAACCTGGATGGCTAGACATCAAAGAAAACACTTAATATCACTGAAAAGGTTAAGAATGCACTCTTGTGATGCATTGTAATTAATTGCTTGTTGATACTGACCATACTGATGAGAAAACACCACAAGTCGTCCTCTATTGGGGACGCCGATCATGTCTGTATGTGTTCACAATGTTAAAAATGGAAGTGGATTATGGGATTAAAAATATATTGAGGAATCACATGTGAAAACATGACTTTGGGCTTTGGTATGAGCTCGTGTGCAGCATATGTGAGAAAAAAACAGCTGTAGAAGTAAGGTTTCAAAAAACTGTTGTCAAGGACACCGATCACTTTCTTTTTTATCCTCCCACCAAGGCTAGAACCCTGGTATTGGGATCTTTTTCATGGGAAATCAAGAAGCATGAACCTCTTTTAGACATGTATACCACTGTATTAATCTGGTGGTATCTGGAGATATCAAAATCTTATTGTGTTAGATGTAGTAACAACATGGTCTCAAGTTTGAATTGCATCGAGTCGCATCATTGGACGGGGATGCAGATTCAACAAGGTCCTAATGGTGGAAGAAACACAAACAACTCAGGTGAGTGTTACTGATGTCAATGATAAAATTAACCATCATCTAGTAATAATATTGTTTGCTCATAGTGATTTCAAGTCATTCTCTATCATTCTGTAGCACTGACAGTTTGGCTATGCATGCCTAATTTCAAGTAATTTGGACAGTTTGAGTTAAGTTGTTCATGAGTAGCTTCTTGAACCTCGAAGCACAATCCAAATTTTATGCTTAGGGTACATATGCTGCATATACAGTGTCTTTTTTCCATTAGTGAATGAATACATGAGGAGCAAGTATATGGCAAAAAAAGGTTAAAAAAAATCAACCTCATGCTGCAGAAAATGGGAAGAAGTGAGCACTGTATTATGGCGTGCAGTTTAAGTATGTCAAAGCAGAACTCAATATTCAGGTAGTTCAATATTATGTAGAGTCAGATGTAGAGCAAGTACAGCAAGGTTAGGGGAGATCCTTGACATTTGAGCCTTTACTGGTGATATAGTTTAAGAGATCTTAGGAGTCGTGCAGCTTGAGGAAAGAAGCTGCCCCACAGTCAGCGGACCCCTGCATCTCCTGCCAGGCGAGCAGCAGGGTTGTCAGGTTCAGGCTGGAGTAGATGATGTCCTTAACTGTTCTGTGGGCTCTGTGCATCCAGCTTGTGTTGCCAGCATTGGGCAGGGAAGCAGCAAAGATGATGTTCTGGATCCTGTGGGTGGTGCCACGTTGTTATGTGGCACGTCAGGGTAGTTTACTAGCTTCACGTTGACCCGAAGTGATGCCTTTTTTGCACTATTGCCGAGATCAAAGCAAGCACAAAAAGGTGCTGAGCTCATCTGGCAGTCGAGGCTCACGTGTATTGATGCAGGTATCCTTGCTTTGATTGCCCACCACATGTCTGTGTGGTTGTTATTTGCACTGAGGTTCCTTTAGAGATGGGTGGAGTCTTTTGCTTTGTGGCCACCATGGTTGGTTGTGGTACCAGCTCAACTACAAACAGCTTCCTTTTATAACAAGATAGAAAGATTTTATCATCTTTGCCATCACATTTGATTCATGATAACACTGTTGATGTATATTCCCCTTCGCTGCAACAGTTCTGCAATTTCACAACTGATTTTAGCAATGACTTGGGTCTTGAGTAAACTGGCATGAAATGAAAAGGAAAGTGGTCTGATTGTTCAAGATAGCAGCAGAAAGGGCTTGTTGCCACCATAAATGTTTGAAGACATTGCTGTGATTTCATTGTGTTCCACTTCTGCCACATTTCTGCAATGTTTTCCCCAAATACAACAAGTAGCAGGGTTCATTTTCTTCTTCTGATGCTGGTGTAGTGCATTTAAGATGATGGCCACCTGTTTGAAGACAGCTACGTATGAGGGCTCATCGGGGTCAAATACTCAACTTGTTATCAGTAATCATGAGAAGGGTGTCGATGTATTATTGCCACTATCATCTTACTTCTTGGCACATGGTTATTAGCTAGCGAGAAGTGAAAGATTCAGTGTAGCTGTCTAACTGTCAGAGATATGATCAGGAACACAATAGAGCAGGGAAAAAAGCAAGAAGAGCTATCCCCCTTTAAGAAATGAATGGATACTGGATGTCCAAGAAAAATATGAAATCTTAGAGAAGAAAAAGAAATAGCCCTCTCTTGAAAATCCCTCTATGAAAGCGTATTCTGTCAAGCATCTCATAGTGTGTCATTCTTTAAGGAGAAGCTCATCCAAAAGGTGCTGTCACCTGCCTCTCATTCTTTGATTGTTTCTACCTCAAGCACCCACTTTTCTCCACCCACCCCCAACCCTGACAGTGTTTCCTCCTCAGCGGATTCATCCAAAATTCAATTACTTTCGAGGAGGTGTTCGGTAAGAGAAATGGGGCACTCACTCAACACTCTCGGGGTTCGGAGTTAGCCCCAAGGAATGCATCTCCCTCTTCGCGCACAAACAATTTCAGCCATCTACAACTGAGGATTTGCCACTTTACTCCGGCTTGCCAGATGGATATTGAGATGATGATTTATACCAATCTCTCATTTCAAGCCTCTCTTGCTATGTCACACATTTTCCCGGGGCTGTTCACACTGAAGGCCCTCGTGCTCAATCCTGAACCGCTGCCATATCTGATCTGTTGCTGGATGACTGTTCATATCTTTGGCGGATGTTACCCAGATAGCAACGGGAAACTGACAGGAAGAGGCAATAACAGAGATTCGTTTTTGTGCAAACTCTTCTCCCGGTTGTTTGGGGAGACATTGCAAGATCTGCCGATGGGAGTTGTGACTGAACTGGGGTGATGTTTTTGCTTGTTTTTGTGCTTCCACTTTTGTACCAAACTGTCATGAAATCATTGCTAATTTTAATGGAAAAACTGAAAATTGACGAATTTATACCTCAAGCTAGAAACCAATGAATCTGACAAACTGAACTTTACTCCGAAACCACATGACTCATAACGCTGCCTATATTTGACTCGCATAACGCAATAAAAAACTTAATTACGTGACCTGCAACACTCCAGGTTGCGGTATGAATAGACACCCTCTCTGTTTCTGTCATTACCCCACCTCCACTGCCTCTCCCCCCGCCTCACCCCTCTGCCCCCTTTCCTCCTACCTCCAGTCGGAAAATTGATATGTACTCTGCTTGGCGAGTTATTAACATTTCTATTTGTGAGAAACACTTTTCAAGCCCTTACACCCTTGGCTGACGCACACACACACCCACACAAGTCTGCGCTCTCCTCGCTGAATTATTCCATTTTAGATTATCTAATAACCCTGCAACCGTGAGCCACCATGTTCTTGACATGTAACGCGGGAAGCGAAAAGAGACGGAAGAGCAAGAGGTTGCTTCTTGAATCCAATCAATGTCTAAACATGCTTCATGCTGTGATTGTCTTCAAATAAATGTTTTTTCCCACTACTTCCCTGGAACACTGAGGGCGGAAAACATCAAGTGGTAAGATCATAATCGACAGATGAATAAGAAATGAACTAATTTGTCATATGTAGTGACATTATACAATTGCATGTCTTCAGAAACTGCTAATTTGTCTCTGTGTAAAGCAGTTTTTGTGGCTGCTTGGAACACATTTACTGACCGTGTGCTTCAAAATGTGAAGTTCTTAAGAGTTAGCGGTCTAGATACAATATGTTGTGACAGCTTGCTTGATTTTCATGACGGTGCCAAACTGCAGGGATTTAAAAATGCGGAAGTGATGGAGTTCCAAATCAACCAGCATATACAACTGGTGGATTTGACAAAATGGCACATTTAACATGCTGGGAATGAGAATGGATTGGCAAATACCCATCCACACACAACCAAAAAATGAAGCATACCAGCTGTCGACATCTCCCCTGAATTTTCCATATTCATTCAATAGTTATTTATTGAAGTCAGAATACATTTTATGCCCATTTTAGCTCCTTACAAAATGGTTCACAGGTTATTTCAAATCCCTCTACACAATAAAGGGTGGAAAAACACAAAATTAATTTAGTTTAATAAAATTTTGACCAAAAAAATTTCCAAATTTGAGAACACTGACGCCAATAATACTCATTGGCGTTTTAACCTGAGTCAGGTTAATTTCACTACCTTTACTCTATAAACTCTTACTGTGGTCATTACAGGGTCTAGCCATACAATGTAGTGTCCTGTTTTGTTTTTTGTTTTTTTTCACAACACTCTAGGCTATCCAGATCTACCTTAATTTGATACAAAAACAGTTGCAGATTTGACATTTTTGTCTTTACATGTATCTCACCACAACATTCTGGCGAGATTATACTTCATAATAGTGTCAGGGAGGTTGTCTGGAATCTGGCAATATCAGATCCAAGATGGAGGGATGCTATTTGACTTAAAAATTTGAAAAAAATGTTGTGTTGAGTGCATTATTTTATACAGGTTGAAACTAAGATTAAATTAGATGTAAATTTAAAATGAGACAAGTAACAAGGCCCTGTCGTGTGGTTCCATTCGATATGTGCTACACCTTGCTACGATAAAGACTGTAGGAGGAATTCAACTGAGAAGAAGTGAAGTGAAACGGGACATAAAGTGCATACAAAAAGCTTGCATCTTCAACTTCTTTCTTCATAAGAAGAGCAACAAAAATACAGCTTCATTATAAACATTATGTTCTAAAATTGCAGATGAGCTAAAAAGGAACATACAAGAATTAATTAGTGCTACTGCACCAGTTTGAATTTTTCTCCATTTTATATATAGAGAAACAAAAACTAGGAAGCTGACAGCTGGCTAGCTTTCAGCATGCAATCTAACCTACATCATGTCCCTAAAAATAGGAATCTATTTCCCTCGGGGTTCAGGAAATCTTCCATTTCCTAAATCTTCATTCAATATCGCTCTTTCGGGAGTAAGCATGTACAATTGATCTCTACAAATGACCAAATAAACAACAGGCTTTGGAATTAAACTGGGCTTTCGGCTTTCCATTTGACGTCAATAGTTACTAAGCTGCGTTAAAATGACAGAACCTGCTCAGTTTAGGTGAAATATGGTAGATACAGTACACTATGTATAATTTATATTTTTGGTCTCAGGAGCTGTTACCCACTAGTCAGCTGAAAAAAGTTTTTAAAAATCATTTGCAATGAATTGTACCGACACACACATGTGCTTGCTCAAACACACACACACACACACACACACACACACACACACACACACACACACACACACACACACTGTCTTTTGCGGTCACGTCCAATTCTTAGTCCCATTCCCTGAGCTGCCTGCTAACTAGATTCTTTATCCTGCCTGGCTGTCAGGGAAATAAGGATGACATTAAATGAACGGAGCTCTCTCTTTGGATATTCCAGGCCAGGGATAAGAGGACCAAGGGAGAGCTTGCTGGAGTTACTAAGAGGAAGAGGTGAAAGGGGAAAAGAGGATGAATGAGCGCTAGTAAAGGGAGAGGAAGAGGTTGAGGAGGAGGCAGCCATGAGAGGCAGTATCATGAGATGGAGCCAAGCAGCACAAAAAGAGGCTAATAACTGTGGAATACTCAGGTAGCCGTGGATTTATCTTCAAAATATCCTTCATTTTTAACATTGCTTACTGGGTTGAGTCATTAACAGTCTATAAAATGTCTTGATGTGATTTGAATCCATTTACAACAAATACTCCAGTGTTAACAGATGCTGATTTTTCCGAACAGAAACAATCATTAGGCCTGTCAAAGAAGTGTTTGTTCTCTCCCAGCTGCTATGGGCACTAAAGCCGCTCTTCAAACTGTCGAAAAGTTTTAAATTAACTCTGATGGCGATGGATTTATTGCAAAATAGCACTGAGACGACTCGCATGCCGGTAAATTAATAGTGACAATTCCTCCATCGCGGATCATTTCGAAGTCTTTGAAATGAAACTACAAGCCACAAAACAGGCTTTTCTTGTAAACATGTTGTAGGCAATCTATTTCCCCACATCGTAAAGCCCATATAGGACAATACAGAGATTCTGACAGGCACAGCGCTGGAGCTAAACTGCTCCTTTTATGCTATTAAAACAGCCGCCTACACAACATCTGGCTCATCCAGCAACTTTATTCTCTATGTGAGAAGATCTGTGTCGGCTGACTTGGATTAGCTCTTTCTCTGGGTTCCTTATGTAATAGAATCCGGCTCTGTAATACTCACGACTGTTTTCCCCCCTCTTGGCTCGATCTGCAGCGCCGATGTCAATCAAAACTCCCAAACACGGCCAACAGGTCTGCAATGGGAATCACCTGAAGAGTAAAGCGCGCTGAATGACACTTGTAAAAACCTCATGCTTGCAGGGTTATCTCAAGTTTAACATGTAACTATGACAGTGGTAAGAGCAAGGTGTATTTCAGAGGGAAGCGGGAGAAAAATGAGAATTTCCGAGCTTAGGTAGAGACTTCCAATGGCAGCGATTAGATATTCACGGGCTGAAGCGTTCCTCTCTTTATCTCCCTCGCACACACAACCCTCCAACACACATTTTTTACTCAGCACCTAAATTTAAATCTGTGACACTGAGACTGATCTGCCGCTGAACCGATGAGTCTCGAGCTAACTCTACGGTATGCTAATGCTATTCATTGGAGAGCATCAAAGTCTAAGTTCTTCAAGGAGCTCTGAGTTTAAGGAAGGAAAAAAAGAAACAGTGCATATTTTACAGTGTAACAGCAGGAGAAAAAAGAGAAAAATCTTTAAAAGAAGCAGGACTGTCGACATCCTTTAATACTACAGAGCAGCTTTTTACAGATTAAAGAGAAATATTAATAGCAATCAATAAAAATGTCTGACATTAACGTTCTTAAACCGTAAAAATGGAGAAAGTAAAGACCCACAAAAATGAGAAATAATGCCCTGGCAGATTTTGTAGTCGGCCAAATCATTTCACTACTGTCTTGTCTAAGCAGCAGCAGAACTGTGGGCTTATTTAAGGCGGAATGAAAGAGGATTGTCAGATTATTAACACAAGTTAATAAACGCCTACCCTGCAGCAACTATAATCATTAAGGCTGCTAAACATTTATCTTGCTGATTTTTTTTTTTTTTTTTTGTGTGTGCTTTTTTTCAATCAAATCAGTCACTTGGAAGAATCAACTGCAAAAAATGCACAATCCAGCCAACAGCAAGAAAACAGACAAAGCCTTTGAACAAATAATCAAAGTCTTTCTTCTAGCAAACAATGCACTTGAAACTGTACAGTCAATTGATCTGGCTTTGTGTTCAGAGGTTGTACGCTTGCTTCGGCTTTCATCATGAACGCACAATGATAAGAGGAATCAATGGTGCAGCATCAAACTATTCGATTGAAATAGATAATATGCTGTTTGATGGAAGAATAAAGCAACGCATATTTCTGATGCTTGCTTAAATATGTGTAAATCATACCCAATCACGGATGCACACACAAACCTGACAAAGCCATTTGTCTTCAGCGCAACCTTTTCTCTGTAAATGTGTCTGAACCGAACAGCCCCTGCGAGCAAAAATAAACTTAAGGGCGAAGGCGAGCAGACATGCTGTAGCTACCACTGAGAGCTGAACGGCGCAATGCAAATAAGCTTTCACACAACAACGGACGACCCACATCTCCATGTTAGGCAGCCGAGATTCAATATCGGAGGACAAGGAGTGCTGCGTCCCCAGGCCCTTCTTGTAAAGTGGTCCATAAATCAAGAACCCTGTTGAGAGCCGGTCTCAGTGGGTCTGGTCCAGGTTGTTGGGCGGTTGGGAGGGGGGAGACAGAGCTGGTTGGGGTAAAGAAAGGCACGCCAGTAAACCCCCCCCCACCAACACACCCACAGCTGGAACGCAAAAGGATGTCGCAGCGGCGTAAAATTATTGCCGTCATTAACCAAACTGGAGATTGGATTATTACTGGAATTGTAATGCCTAAATATATAGATGATGCAGCGGCGCAGCCATGGGTGTAAGCGGACTGGATAATGGTTGTTGTTTTAATATTTCAAACCTCACACGATACGGTAATGAGCGCTCGAAAATGGAGTCAATCATAGGAAATGAGTTGGAAATTAGCCGGATACAGAAGTATCTGGATGGACAGTGACACAGTTGTCATAACTTTTTCTCTGCAAACCACAATAATGACTTTGAATTAAAGCAATGAAGGTGTGATTGAAGTTAATTCAATGGGGTTGCAGAAATATTGTAAAGCAGGGATTGCTATTTTTCAATGAATGTGCAATGAATCCCAGGAATTCCCAGACATTGGCTCAGGTATAACTTCATCTACAATCTATTGGTTTCCAACCTGTCCAATTTAGACTATTACTTGTTGTATTAATAATTATCAATGCAAAATAGCACCATACTATGCTTTCTTAAGTCTTGTAACTCTGTCAAATCCATACACAAAAGCTTTATTGTGAGATTTCCCATCCATTCTTTAGGAGACAATATATATGTTGCCACATTGTTGAAAATCCATCATATGCTGCCGTCTCTCACAGTGTTTCACACAGGGAAGTGTTTTGAATAAGGCACAAATCCAGCATTCTTGCATGCCTTGGTGGACTTTCACTTTCAATTTTTGTCATGCTGAGATTCTAAATGTCACCGCAAACTGCTCGGTGAACTCCTTCCGCACAAAGTAGTTGGCAGACATTGTGGAGTTTTTGGACAATTACATGCACGTAGGAGGGTATAAGGAACGTGTATAAAGTAGATGCATGTTCCAGTAGAAACACACATATTTTGCACATATCTGTAAGGTTTATGCATCAAACATAACTATTGTTTTCTTGGATTTCTATTATCAGATTTCCCGGGAAACATAAAATTGGTTGGAAGTGGATTCCCGGGAATCCAGTTTCCTAGAATTGAATGCTGCTGTTTGTGAGTTGCAGACATCTTCACAGGCCCAAAAGCATTAGATATAAACAGAAGGATTATTTTTGATACTTGGATCCTTTGCAGCTGATGACTGACTAAAGTCTGGGACCCATGGACCTCACCAAATGCTGAGTTTCCTCCCATGAGGCTGCTTGTGAGTGTTTCTGCCCTCAGTTTTGTCTTGGGTAAGTGGAAAAAAAAACTCATCTGGGTTGAGGTAGGTGACTGACTCAACCATTTAAGAATGTTACATTTCTCTTGGGTTGCATTCGCTATATGTTGTGGCTCATTATCCATCTGCACCGTGAAGCACTGTCCCGTGGGTTTGGCACAATTCACCTAAATGTGAGCAGGAAGCAGCTCGACACACTTCAGATTCCATCCTGCTACGGCTATCAGCAGTCACATCATCAATAAACACCAGTGACCCAGTTCCACTGGCAGCCATACATGCCCATATTATAACACTGCCTCCACCATGTTTGACAGATAATGCTGTGGATCATGAGCCCTTCCTTTCCGTCTCCACACTCTCCTCTTTTCATCATTCTGATACTAGTTCATACCGGTTGAAAAAAATTGGTACTTTCAGATGTTTTCTGTCCAAAAAACATATAATGGAATCATATTTCAGTCAATAACACTTCCCTGTGCAAAATACTAATATATGGTGGATTTACATTCAACAGTATAACAAAATGTGTCAACTTCTTCACAGCAGCATTAAAGCAAGACAATTGTAGTCTCTGGAAAAATCCGTACGGACTCTCACAATACGAGCTTTTGTGAACAGACAAAAAGATAAGCTGGCAGAGAAGTTACAAAACTTGCTCAAGTGTAATATAGCTTTCTGTTGTTCAGTTTCAAAAGCCATATTTGTTTTTCTTTTTAAACATATTTCTACTTAATGCACTTGTGTGAAATACTATCGTTGCTTTTTAATCTTAGCTGAAGTTGTACCGTTGAAACAAGCAAATGACCCAGGATTTCTGCTTTCTTTCTGCTTCAAGGACAGAAAATGCCTCATTTTACACACACACACACAAAAACAACAACAAAAAAACATCTTGATTTGTTCCTTCTTTGAAATCTATTGTGGTGTCCAGAGGCAAAATCCCAAAACATCACTGTCCAAACACTGTATACCTTCTTGGCACTAACCATTACTTAAGCCATACTGAGAAGATTAAAATGCAAGGCTGTCCAACAATGGAGCTTAACCTGGCTCGTCTGCTGTGCGAGTGCTGCATACTTTGTCATGATGAAGATTTGATTCTTGCATTGCAATCAGCAAAAGTGAAGACAGAATGACTTTCATTTCATGCAATAAAGGTCAATATACATACATTTAAGTTAATATACGCATGTATATGAATGAAATGATGACAACATAGAAAGGATCAAAACAAATGACCAGAGAGCTACAACCCTGTCCTAATATATTACAAAACACTTTACAGTATTAAGCATTAGAATAAGCCTTCAAATTGGATTGCCTGGGTAGAATTTCATCTTCCTGCCTGCATACGTAGCAGTACACCCACACGTGGTACAGTTTTGGCTTTAGCATGAACTGAAATTATTTTGCTACCACTTCTGTATCGTAAACTCATTATTTGGCTGCTTGGTGAGGAGGAAATTTAGATTTTGGACACATGGATGATGACTTATCATCATTTTGTGTCATCAACGGCGGGACTAATGTCACATTTTGTTGATTTTGTGGCGCTGAGTTGCATTGCAAAGTGATTATTTTCCAACCACAAAGTGCAGTGGCGGCAAAGAGGAGACATTTCGGACACGGCCTGAAGTGCTCCAATCGAGTCCACCAGGCTCATCCTCTGTGTACTCAAGGCAGGTTGAAATATAAATTAGTATAACGTATAAATTAGCTGTAAATACTACGTTGCCCGAGGTCTCGTGTGAAGTGGCTAATGACAAATGACAAATGAAGAACTGCTAATGAAGCGCTCCTTGATTTCACTCGCTATTAATCCCTTGACGTAGCTGTTCTATTTAAGCTGCTGCCTGGCTCTGAGGGGAGAATTTGGTTCAAACACTCTCAACGTTTCCACCAAGGGTAGCCATGTGTGCATTCATATAGTGTATGCAAATAGGCTGCGCTCACGGCTGCCACTCGAGTAGATTCTGGATATAATAGTAGCAGCATTTTATTTCTGTGAATACTCAAAAGTTGCAACCACGCCGTCCTAAATTGGTTTGTAAGAAGCTCGGCTGAATTCTCTGAATATCAACATCAGCCACTTAGACTACAGGTCAAAATGTGAATACACCTTGTGATGGCGTTTTGATAACATTAGAGGGCCGCATGTCTTTTAGGTATTGCAGTTATTCTGCAAAATAACACAATAAGGGTGTCCTTTTTTTTCCTTTTTTTTCTCCCCGCCAACTGGCATTTTGTGCAATTTTTTATCTCAGCGCCGACGTATGGAATGATACAACAAAGCCTTCATGAATGAGTAAGCACAGATCCGATGGAGAGAGGAGGGGAAATGGGAGGAAAAATTGCTCATTTTGCTTCCCCTGGCATGCAATTTCCATCCTCTATCCACATCTCTCTAAAAGCTATCTAAAACACATGAACTTCATCTTTCTAGGCTGGATGGGTCTCAGAGGATCACCTCCAGACATGGCAGGACGACAGCGGGGACTGGAAAGAAAGGATGAAAATAATAATTCTGTCCTCTTGCTTATAGCAATGGGCTTCTCATTCGAGTGCTGATTAAAAAGGGGGCAGAAAAAAGCATTCATTTTAGACGTCACTCGCCTCCAGCAAAGACAAATACCATATATCGAGGTAACTGATCATGCCTCAGATGGCCGTTTCATCAGAGAGAGTGCAACATGAGTATTTCACCGCCTCCTTCTTCATTTTCACTGTTACAATTGACCAGCGCGTCGTTTAAGCTGCGGGACATTCTACACTGTGGCTGACCCCCGAGTTCTTTTATTTTCTTCCGTAACAAATGGGGAAATAAACGCTTTTAAAATGCATTTGATTCCGGTCAACTTTATGCTTTGAACCCGACTAAGTCGCACGCATACAAACACAGGAATATGTTTTCTAAGAGCGATGTAAAGAGACAGCTGGAAATGATGCCATTACCGTCCTTTTATTGAGGTCTTAAGCATTGCTCTGTTAGAATAGGAATGCCATTACATGCAGGAAGTAAATAAAGCTAGCATGGCGATGGCGGCGGCGAACGCTCGACTCAATTCACAGCCATACATGAAGGCATTCACATCAAGTTCTTAAAAAATGAGTGCCCATGAAAATGATTTGCAAGCAAGACCCTTCTTTGTGATACATCTCTGTTGAATAATAGCAGGAAAAGGGCAAACCAAGAGCTCAACAGCCTCAAAGTGAATGGGGGCCCCAATGTTGAAGGCCATTTATATTTCCATACAGTCTTCTGTTGAACCTTTTGACCTGACCTGATATAGCATATATGGTGGCGACACAATTGTGACATCTCTTATGGACTGCTGTGTTGTGGAAGAGGTGAAATCTCGGCAGAATAGAACATCTAGGTGGTTACAGATTTAGTGGCGTCCAATTATCTAAAACAAAACTGGAATGTGAATCAATTTTTGGATAAATGTAACAACAAATAGCCGTTTATGGATAAAAGACCCAAGCAAATGCGCCTGTTTTTGGCCAATCGATCAAATGAATCCTCACAAATCAGACTAATTTGTCATATTGATGCAACAATTATTTACAAAATCCAACAACAAAACAAAGCAGTCCGGCTCTCTGATTTATAACATTGGCCAATTTCTAATCAGACTCGTCTCACAAAAATATATACAACCAACCGGCATTGTCTATTATGTTGTGATGGACTTTCTGCTGGATTATGTCATCTCAAATCACCATATATTTGACATGTATCTTATTGTTTTCCTGTTGCATCTTTTCAAACTGATGCACATCTTCAGACATGCTGTGAAAAGGGACGAAAAGGATGTAAAATAACCAAAATACCATGTTTTTTTTTTTTTCTAAAAATATTGGTGCCTAAACTGAATGAAGCAGCAAGTGAAAAAGCAGCTCATTTTTTAGAATAATGGCTTCCTCATTGGAAACAAATCCCAATCTTCTGGTTAAAAGTTCTGTTGCTGACTTGGGTCATCATGTGATGTCTTTTCTTTGATTGGTGGCTTCCTCAAACTGGAAGTTTTTCCTACAATATCATAGTTGAATACAAACATAATAATCCAAAACATATTAAACATTGTGATAAATCCCAACACTAGTGAAGATGAATAATGGACACGTTCACCAAAAACTAAATATATAAACACTGGCATCGATGTAATTTCCTTTTTAACAAATAATCAACTATTTTCTCAAATAATCAATTCAGCACAATTGAGGATACCTAAAGTCAGAAAATATAAAGAAGCTCATTAATTGTAAGTTCTGATAACCCAAGGTTACATCGCCAGCTTGATTCTTTTGTTCAACTGACAAGCCAAAGTCCATCTAAAATCATTTACAGAGCAATTCTTCACAGTTAAGAAGCTAAAACTACTGAAGATTGGGCTTTTATAACGATTATATTTGTCCTTGAATATATTTCTATCAGTTTCAGAATCCATTAACCTTTTCTCAACAAGTGCTTGGAGTGTCCTTTTGTGTTTATGCTGTAGTTATATCCAGGAGTACTGATTCACCAGTGACTGCACCTTCCAGATACAAGTGTCTTTATACTACAGTCACTTAAGACACATTCATTGCACTCAGATGATCTCCAATTCACTAATTGTGTAACATTTAGCACCAAATCATTGCACCTCTGTTGAACTAGATGAGTCATTTTTAAGTGGGTGAATACTTACACAATCCCTTGTTTTGTATTTTACATTTTTAATTAATTGATATTATTTTATAGAAATGTGTTTCACTTGGACATTAAAGAGGTTTTTTTTTGGAAATTTTTGTCCAAAAAAACAAATTAAATTGACCATAATTCAATCTTCTTGCCATAGGACCTGTATTTGGCCCAATGCTATTAGAAAATTACAGATATTAGCCCTACTCTCCCTTCGATTTACTTATTTCTCAGTGCATAACCTGATTTAAAATGTACATTTTTCCATGCTTATACACGCACTTATGCTCTTTAAATGTTCAAGCCTGATGACTGAAAGCCAAAATAAGATAAATTCAAGTTCAACACCTTCATTCAATGGAAAAATGAAAGGCTTTTTACGACTAGAATTTAAACATTTAATAGTTGTAACTTCCTCAAGGCAAATATTTCTTTCTACATTCTCTAGTCATGATTCTTCTCTGAATGGGCGAAGCAGCATTCCCAGACATATTGCTATCTACCTGATCTACCATACTTGCCAATTCTTGACATGATGGCTGCAACAAAAATAAATAGCTTTGAATCAGATCAATGCCCAGTGATTGTGATGGAAAATGGAACAAGGCATGGGGAAAGAGGAATCTCATCTTCAGGGGAATTGGATTTTCAAAAGATTTAACTGAGAGCACGTCTGTTATGCATGTAGTCCTCAGCTTCTCGGATTTCACAACAGTCAATAACTCTGCACAGCAGTGCCAAGCAGCAATGGAAGGTGATCGAGCTCCAGTATGACATCTGTGGTATTTACACACATGCCACACACATACATAAACACACAGGCTGAACCACCTTTCTGTATTTCCATTTCCCCCTTTGGTTCACATTAATGTCATTTAATAGCCATGATGGAGGTGCCTCCCTCTCCAAGTCCACTCCAACATTCTTACTCACAAATCCTCATCAATTGCACCAATCACTCCTCACACCGAGCAAATATTCTACAGTCAGACAACCCTTATTTCCCACCGCATTAATGAACTCTTTCATTTGAAAGCCTCTGACTGTCCGCCCTTTGATTGCAAAGCCAAGGCCAATAGGCCTTGGTGACAGCTCCTTGAAAATTAAAAGTATCAATCAAGACAGGAAGGGAAAAAGATGGGATGGTTTCAGAGCAGTGGAAGCTCAACGGGGTCAAGTGGCATTCCAAAATGCTGTTGGTCTCAGCTCATTTTAGTGCAAGACAGAAGGAGATTGTCTCATGAAAATTCTGTTTAATTTACTTGAGGAAAGACACTGAGATTTCTGAGGCTGAAATGGCATTTTATGGAATACAAAATGTTAAATTATAATCGACTGCATGCAAATGTATTAAATCTGACTGTGCAGCTTAAATGGTCAAGCCTGGTGATTCACCTGTCGGGTTTATTAAGAAAAAAGAATCATTCAAACGTGTCGTCAGCGTTAAATGGCTTCAACCACAAATGAAAAATTCTTAAAATAAACCCACCAATTAAGCAGCATCTTCAGTCCGACATTAGCACGTCCTTTAAATCTACACTTAATTCATCAGGATGCCGAAGAGGTATTCAGTGCTGCTGGGTAAACTTGGCCAGCATAAAAAAGTGCCAATGCTGGATGACATAATCTCTGTCTAAATCAATTTCTGTGTGAGAGCACTCGACTCAGCTCAATATGTAGCTGCAGGGCTTCCGTTAAGTGGCCGCTGCCACTTACCTATTAATTCGTGTGGTGCTGGTTGCTCCTGTGGCCAAGCTTAACCCCAGATGATGTAAATGAATAAAGGTGTCATCAAAATAGCCCCGAAAACCAAAGAGATATGTCCTTGCAGCGCCAAAAACAAATTAAAGTGGAAAGATTTGGAGCAGAGAAGGATGCAAAGGGATTTGGAGATAGATGAACAGAAGGCTTACACGGCCTGTAGGCATAGGAGGTGATGATTTGTGATACATTTACAGAAAAACAAAAGAGAAACACCTCTGCAGCGGTTGTTGCTTAACAGAATCCTGCCATTCAAGGCTACAGTGCCTTCTGTAACTCATCACTAGTGGTGTTTTAAAGCCGGCATCTGCTCTAACTTTACATCAGTATCACTTCCTGAATCCCAAATATGTTTAACTGGCAAAGCCCAGTGTGGTCAGAGCCAGAGTGGAGCTCCAGCATCCATCTGGACCATCATAAGCCATCAAACATCCAGGCAGGGGAGGGAAGCAGAGGGAGAGGAGACTCGAGCAAACACTGAGGAGAAGCACACTGAGTTGACTCGCCAAGCAATCACTCAGCAGAAATAATTTGAAATAACTAAGCCCGGCTTCTTCTTGCCTCCTTCCTCTAACACGCGTGCGTGCATCTACAGACACACAATCGCGCACTTCCACAGGCGCACATACACAAACGCACAGTGCTGACGCACCGGAGCGATGTGCATATGCGTACATTCTTACACAATAACAGCCGAGAGAGAACAAAACGCACAATTCGTATCCAGTAAATGTACCAGCCGCTCTGCGTGGATAAATTAGGGTTTTATTGGAGGATACTTCAGCAGTCCACTTCCATTGCCGTACTGCAGCCGTGAACAGTTCCACCGAGGAGGTTCCGTCCACAACCAAAGCAGAAACAAGCTGCTGGGCTTCATGCGTAAAAAACAGGATCTCTCCAAATGCGCATTTAAGTGCCGCATATTAGGACTCCATTTGTTAAATCCAGCCGATAAGTGGGCGATGCATATCTGTGCATGTGAGATATCAGCGCCAAAATTGGTCGTAGGTGTTGACAAACTGGTTTTAACATATCCAAAAAGGGCAGCACGATCCAACTTTAAAAAAGAAATAATAAATCTAACTTACCCACAAGCAGTTTCCAAACGATAGCGTGCACTCTGCTGTCAGTTCTGATGGCCCCACACCATCACGATGTATCACACTATGTTCGGGTATATGGAGGAAAGCAGAAACGAGGGGGTTGTAAAAGAAAAAAAAAAGAAGGAATTCCTGATGTGAAATAGTCCACTTCTCCAAAAACAAAAAACGCAGCGTCTGTCCCCAAAATTACATATTGCCAGTCCTCGCTGGCGCAGATCAGAGCGCAAAAAACACCTGCAGCCAGTCAGTTTCAAACAGCAGGAAAGAAGAAAACCAAGAAAATCATGACAGTGATTAGGGAACGGTCGACGGAATCAATGAAGGACAGTAGCAGAGGAGGCAATTAGTCTGATTATCCTATTAAATGAGTCGCTCAGCAGCTCACGGCCACGCAGCCCCGGCAGGTGAGCTCAGCTTTCAGCACGACTACACGAGCGCAAATTTCCAAAGTGATGTGCAGAAAAAGACACATCAGATGCCGTCTCTCTCTCCCCCTCGCTCTCTCTCTCCCCGTCAGAGTGCCGCTGTGTCAAGGCGAGATGCGTAAAGTGCGCACGAGTGAGCCAAAGCAGCACAGGACACGAGGAGATTCCCTATCCGAATAAAAGCGCAACCGAGCGCGCATGGGGCGGTCATTTTAACATAAAATGAGGCTGTAGCTCCCGTTATAATGTGTTTGCACAAGCAGGGGGAATAACTGGGTCCTTAACAATAATAACTCCAGCATATTAGCGACTAAATTCATACCCTCGACCACTCTTCCGACATTAAAAGGGTTCAATACCGAGCCGCATTCTCCACCGCCGCTTTTATTTTGAAGGGCACACCAAAAGCTGTTGTTTCCTTATTTTATCTGCCTTGACACTTCGCTTCCAGTCAGCCCCTGCGTTCCTCTGGAGTCCTCATCCTCCACATAGCGCACTGACGAAACCTCCCCAACAAACGCACACGAGAATAATCATCCTCATTATGCGCCTGTTTCGACAAATAAGCACAAAATGTGGAGGGGGATTACTTTTACTGGCTTGTGCTGAGGACTGAGCGCAGACAGGCGGGCGATGCAGTGCAGCTTAAGTTTGAGGACAGATGCACTGCCGCCCAATGGAAATAAAAGCACAGGTCTGAAATGCACTGTAAAAAGCCTGTCCTTTGGCAAACCCCTCATGTCTGGGCATGTTGTTACTGTGCAATAAACGTGAAATATGTTGTAAAAGATTCATGCAAATCCACAAGAAAACACATGCACATTTTTAGAGGTAATCATAAAAAACATGCTAATCATTTAAATGAAAAATCTGAAATTTATCTCTTCAAAAGCTCATAATTACAGTGCAATTATTGTGACAATTTTCACCCGAAGTTGTGAGCCATTATGAGGAATCAAAGCTTGTTGTCCAGTCAACAAAATCATTACCATTCATGAGGAAAATAACAGAAATGCTTTAGAAACTAGCAAATTCTAGTTGAGTAAAAGACAGATTTTAGGAGCAACATCAGAACAAAGTGTAAACTGTGCAAAAACAAGAGCAGTCATTCAAGAAGATTCAGCAGTTACAGAAACACACAGTGCATTTTACAGCAATTTAGAAGAACTATTATATACTGCAGAGTAATTTAAAAGTACTAAAGAAAGCAGATCGACAAAATCCCATTTAATTATGCACAGTTGCCACGCATGAACTAGCGCAAACCATACCTTCATTTGCAGCAGTAAATGGTCTAAATGCTATGCTCCATTACCGCAAAATTAGACATTTTTTTTCTTGTCTACTTCTAGTGGGCTTGTGAAGGCCGTCGTGTTTTTATTACATTTTGAGCCAACAGAGAAAATAAAAGCATGTCCTATAACAGTGGCCGTGCCCCTACTGCCAAAGCACTTTCAAAAATATAGTAGAAGTAAAAATAGAGGTCTCAGTTGGCATCACCAGTGCAGTAAATCCACATCTTACATCTAGATTCACCCCATTGTATCAATGTTAATTGCCATCTTTTTCCCGTTCTATATTAATTACAGGCAAAGATAAAAGTGACAAAGGTTTTTTAATCACAGTTCAGGTATTACAAGGGGACTATTTATGAGTAACCAAGGTTTCACTTCCAACAGGGGAGAGACAGTCACTAAAGATGATGAATGGACAATAAGGCCGCCTTGCTTTTCCTACAGAACTGTAAAGGTGTGATCCAGTGTGAGGACTTAAAGGTAAGCTGGCCTCCATGTCGGTCAGTCAGCTTATGGAAGAAAAAAAAAAAGGGACTCGTTTGATTTCCCTCTCACTGGGCTACCCCTGTCAAGAGTTTGGCCTCTCGCACCGCGCTTCTGTGAGGCGAATTTCGATGAGGGGAGGGCTTTGAGGAGGAGAAAAACCAGCCTTCTCCGACTGAAAATGTGCACTTGTGAGCTTTCTTTGTCATATACAGATCCTGACATGAATAGAGGTTCCTTAATGAGCAAAGAAGTGGACAAACACTGCATTGATTCCCTCCCTTCTATTCGGGGGGCTTTGCGTCCGCAAATGCCCTCAACTCAATCAAATGGTTAGTGTGCAACTTTGACAACAACTCTCTAGTGAGGGCTGGTTGTTTGCTGTGGTTTTTTTCTGCCAATTTGAGGATTTGGGTGACAGACTGGAAGAGCAGTGGCGTGGCGTTTGAATAAATCCATGGATGTGTTGCAACATACAGACTTCATGGGCGTATTTTCACTTAGTTTCTGTCATTTCTTTATGCTGCATTGTTCACTTTTGCTCCTTTGCAGGCTATCATTTTGAAATCCCACTTTACAAACTGCAAAACACATCATCACCAAGCACAAAACAAGGCTGTTTTTTTTAACCTCGGAATACATTTCCTCTTGACAGAAGCAGTTAGAAGCTTTATACTGCTCCAATTAAAAATGACATCTATTGATGTGAAAAACATGCCATGTGTTCCAACAAAATTATCAGTTACATGAAGGTGAAACCCACTTCTATTTTAAAGAAATCCTAAATTGCCGGGGAACTTTGAAAGATACACATAAACTGTTCATTTGAGGTTAAGTTAATCTTTGAAAGTGTGAATATGCTGCATTTTGGAATGAAAATCTTCATTAACTCGTGATAAAAACAGTATCGCACAGACTCAAAAGGAACCTTTGAAGGAACTACAGTATCTGCAATAAATAAAAAAAAGAATAAAAAACACTGAAGCTCACTCAGATCTTGAAGCAGAATGTTAAAAGTGTAAGTGTGTAATTACATGTTGCGTGTGATGCTTGGAGACCAGAGTAATGGTAAGACGAGACGAGGAAAAATGCTTTTAATGCATCCAATTAATGACTCAAATGAAAACAGCAGCAAAACAAAACAAAATGTACTAACGCACTATCATTGGTGCAAACTAGGCCAACATCTATATTTCCCAGCTGGAGGAGTAGACGTTAAATTATTCACAAATAACTGATCAAAAAACATATCTGTCAGTTGATTATTGCATAAAACAGATAAAAAGCTCCACTGGAATGATTTGAATCTTATGAAAAGCTATTATAAAACACCAACTTAACGTGTGACTAAAGTTAAAGAGGCATCTTTGCTCCTCAGTGGCTTCTATTGGTGACCACAGTGCAACAACAGTGGTGCTATTATCTACTGTACATGTCTTGGACATGTAATCGGAAACAAACAGTAAGGGTAAATGATTGTAAGGATATCTATTCTCAGCCTGAAAAAAATGCCATTTGGATAAATACAGTCTTGTGGACACAGATATAGAGTTGTGGACACATCTAACAGGAAATTCAGGTATACAACGTCAAAGATTGTGAACTAGAATGAAAAGTTACACTAATTAAAGAGCCAATATTTGTTGCAAAAACAGTCAATAACAGCTTGAACCCCATATTTAATTATCAAGCAAAGTAGTCACAAGAAAGGGGCAGATTGAATTGCTGTAAACTATGAGGTCAGTGGTGGAAAATTGCCAGAGAGAAGAAGAGATGGGGGCCTCAAAACTAAGTATGAGGAGCTCGCAACAGCACATAAGTGATGGACTGTCAATTAAGAATCAGCATCTGTGTTCATAAAAAAGCTGGAGTTTGGTGGATTTTTGGTGGATTTTGCTAAAATTAAAGTAACTCTAAGAGGGACTCTACCTGTTTTTGTGTTTTACATTGTTTTTTTTTTTAACTTACTGAGTCTGATTGTAGATAATACTTGGAGCTAACAAGCAGACTAAGTGTTGTGAAAGACGAAGAGTTTTGCTGTAATGCTATCACTGGTTAAAAACAACTACAGATTTGGTTTGACTGTATGTAGAGCGGGAAAGTGAGATATAGTCACAACTGGTCACTTGAAACAGATTCTAATGCCGGTGGTGAACTGACGTACTCATGTTGCAGTCAATGCACCTCGGAAACAGGAATTCGAAATTGCAGTATTTACGACCAAAGTGGGTAAAAAAGACCTGGTTGTCTATGTTTTTTTATGTTCATTAACAAGAAACTGAAGCGCGAGGAAGGCACGGAAAGTTTGACGTTTTAGACATGTAGACGTTAAATTTGTTAAGTTTTGAGAGGGAAGGTTGAGAAACCTTACCCGAGTGACTGTGCAGGAAACTTTGGAGACATTTCCGTTTCACAGTTAGGTCAGAAAATTATCAGACATCTACTGGATCAGAAATGATTGTGTAGTTACATTTTAATGATGGAAATCTTTGTCAAAGACGGGCAGAGTTAACCCAAAACCTTATATTCTTACAATTCGACATATAATTTGAAGATGGTTGATGGTGCTGAATGTTTTTGGACACCAGTTGCTGCTTCCAAGTGCCACAAAAACCAGATCACAATCCGTTTTCCTCACAGCTGGCACCAACACAGGACATAAAACCATCAACAGGTTGGTTCACTGAAGACGTGAAGCAAAATAGTCATAACTTTATATGAAGTAACAACTATTTGCTTTGCAGAAATGTGTATCTACAGCAGCTGAAGCTCACATTGGGAGAAAAGGTGTGTGAGACTCCTGTGGGAATCCCAATTTGAGAAACAAACCCAGATCTCAGAGCTACGAAGGCAGAGTAAAACACCCGGGTGCATTAATAAGTAGACAGGTTTTGTTACTAACTGATCTAGCAGAAATAATGCCAACTGAATGTCGGTGTTGAACCCTCTGAAGTCCCTGAAGTCTCTCTATTGAGTGAATGCCCATCTAAGGTTCGGTCTGTTCTACCTCGCTTTCAATCACTCGGCTTCTTTCCCTCCTTTCTTTTGATGGGCACATTATCCACAGTTAGTCTGATTTTTTTTTTCATTGTTTGCCATTTCAGCAACTTGGGGAAAGTTGCACGATTGAAGACAAGCTTCCTTTAGGCTGTAAATTGAATCTTCACTTTCCGGCGTCCAATGTCAGACATGATTTCATCAAGAAAAAGAGACTTCCAGGGAAGCAGTCTAACCTCTGAATGAATGGTGGCATTACCCTGCCACCATTACATTGTGCAGTGAACATTTACTTCCTGGTAATAACTTAAAGCAAAAAAACAACTTGCCTATTGCCACTTTAACAGGTGAAATAAACTGAATTCATCCTTTTGAATTAGCTGAATTTACCTCATTACGGTTAATATTCACCATATTTTACATTCTAATTGGTAGCAATTGTGTTCTTGTAGCCATTGTGCTTTGTTCTTTTCCTTAAATGAGACTTATTTTGCAGTAGCACTCAGAAAATCCTGTTCTCTCTTACTCAGAATTACAACCATAAGTCTAGCTAACGGTTTTAGCCTGACTTTAATGGTTTGGATGAGTTGCTTGTAATTTCATTCTGAGCAATTAGATGAAAGCTACATGTGTGTCAAGATCTATTCCCTTGTTTATTCATTGCTTACATTGTAAAACACTCAATCTTTTATTGCAAGTGAGCAGTTCATGCCGATTCTAGACATTATGTCTGTCATTTTCACATATATGAAAGTCAAATTTTAGCATTGTGGGGTTTTTATGAAAAACTAATAAACATGCTTTGGTCACCACCATTTATGTTTCAATGTGGGAAGTTTTCAGAGCATTGCATCACTTACAGCAGCTAAAAGTACACTAAAATGTGGAAAGTAGGTACCTTGAATGAGTAGCAAGGCCCGTGACTTGGAAACAGTTCGATTCTTTCTGCAGATTCAAAAATCTTAGGGATGGGCCATGACACTTGTGTAATTTCTTATTGCATACAAAACTCAGCAACTTCAGCCAAGGACCACATGTCAGCTGAACCCATGGAGTCAGTGCAGCCTCAAAGTAACAACTGCAGTGCAACTAAAACGTGAATACCATCCACTATTATTAAAGTCTACTGTTTGGGTACACTACAGTTTCTGAGTTAACTACAATGACGGCAGCTGAATCGGATGGAAGCTGTGTGCTTGCATTGTTCAACTGCAGTCACTCAGTCATTTAAGACTGCATCGCATTAGTGGTACAAGAAACAAAGTGAGAGCCATGCGGACCCAACTCCTCGTGACATTGCATCATCCTCTTGCGAACAATTCAGATCCGGCCAAAGCAAAAACAAAAGCCACAGGTGTTGTTACAGCAGCAGATATGAGACCATGCTCTGTTGAGGACACAGGGTTTTAAACACCTGCTGAAAGTAATCAGGCCTTGTTACCAAGTTCCCTCTCATGATAGCAGCCTTTTACAAACCAATACAAGCTACAGTTGGATGCAATTTATCCAAAGCATCTGCTCTCAAATACAGAACATTTTATGCAGATATTTCTCTAAGGGCTGTGCCTTAATTGACATATATTTTGCATTTATTTAAGAGAACATTCATCTTGATTTGCTTTGACAGACGTTGTAAAGGCATAACCATAATCTGTTCAGTAAATCAGTGTTTGGTTATGAAAAGAAAAAAAAAGTTTAAGGTTTTCTGTATATTGTTGCTGCACCATGACCTGTGACCTCAACACAAAGGTATAGGTATATACCAAAGCATGACTTTTGTCTAAGATTACACGCCGATGGATTTCTATAAGATGATCTGAAGTACTAAAGGAGCATTTTTGCAGACTCAGAGGGTAACTATACAATTGAAGGACTTTTGAAGTCCATGCATTTTCATTCAAAGCAGAAAAGAAAAACTTTTTTTTTTGTTCATTAGGATCATGTCTTTACTCTTTTAATAAAAAATTACTGGAAATCACTAAAATGTCAACTAAACTGTTTGAATTTATATCAACCACCTTCTAATTAGCTAAACAATAACAGAATTAGCTTATTCAAAATTTGTTTTGATTGTGTTCTGTTTATTAAGTTCAGATAATCATGACAGATATTTCTTTTTTGGCAATATATCAAATTTTATACGGAAAATATCCCAGTCTAGTGGTATTTGCATTGGTGCACCAATATATGAAGGTTCATAGTTCGGACCTGAAAAGACTATTCTCATTAGTTCCACAAACAGCTGTGTTTGATTGAAATTTTACTACTGGAATAGGCAGCTGGGTTGGTGTCACTGGTGTTAAACTGCTCTACTCCATTGGTTATTTCAAATGGAATAACATTCTTTGTTAGTAAAATAATAAGAAGAGGACGAGCCGGCTGCAGCAGACTGTAAAAAGGTGGAACCATATGTCCCTGCCTTGCTTCCCCTGCTGCATCAAGCTCATTTGGACTGGGAGTGATAATCAGACATCACTTTGTGAGATGGACTGTTTTCAGAGAAGGCTACAGATTTAATTGGGGTAATGAGGTCACTGGAGGAAGCCTCCGAGCCCTTCTCCAATTACTGCCTACCAAACACCGAGTACCAAACAGGGCTGAGCAGAGAACATCTCCACATGACAAAGTTATTACAGCGTAGCATGCAGATTACCAAAGCGTGACCCTTCCTGTTAAACAAATAATGCACGTTTTAATTTGTTCCTGTGGTTGAATAATGATACGGGATACAGAACGACCTGTCATTTTCACCTTTTTTGCAAGCTGAACTTGCACACGCTGTATTCTTCTTTTTCTAATTACATGGTTAGAAAAAAAGAAAGAAAAAAGAGAGAGAGCGAGAGAGGACGTCACCCCGTCTCGCAGAGATGTGTTTTTTGGAGGGGGTGATGTCATCGTGCGGTTGATGCATAATTCACCGCTCATCTCCAATTCAGTTCAGCTCCCCAGAGGAGATTTAATGGGATACGACTTGACGTGAGTTTGAATGTGATAAACAGAATCCACAGTGCTCCTGCTGAGGTATGTGCTTTGGAGCCATTTTTCACCCCTAAAAATGATTTCAGCCCATTCAAGAGTGTTTATTTTGTAAACATAATGCTGTCCCACATTAAGATTTTTTTTTTCCAGACCACCAGCAAAATATGCCGGAGTGAGCCCTATTTGTCGACACAGAGTTCTTGAAGTTACAATGAACCCCCGCTGCACCGAACAAAGAGGGACCAGACAATTTGGGTGTGATGGACATTGATTTCCCTGACAGTATAAATCTCCATGTCATGTCAGCTGTGGGAGTTCATTTATTGCATACTGCAGGGTACATACGCCCGGGGAGCGAGGCATTCATCTGTTTTTTTTTTTTTTTTTTTTTTGTTTTGTTTTGTTCGGGCTTTTGTGTCGCTTGCTGACTATCAGAGAGAAAACGTTGCTTTTGTGTCAAACTGTGTTCGCGAGCGCCTTAAAAATAGCGATAAAGATGCACATTCAGTGGTCTACAACAAAATCCCACCTGGACCCGGTTTCCATAACAGCGCTCTTTTCCAGCCTTATGTAAGGAAGAAAAAGTCACTGATCCCGCTTTCCTAAAATAAATACTTGCATGCTCTGGCAGAGGTAAGTCTGGTTGCAGATATTTTTATAGTCCTCCTGGCCTACATCTGACAGCTCAAAGTGGTAATTCTTGTCAGGGAGCCACTATTTACTTTTAATGTGTTTTTACTCTTGAGCTTGTCTGAATGGACTTGTCTCACCAGAGCAAACAAACTGAGCAAAAGGAGTAAATGTAGGGTAAGATGCCTCTGACTTGGACTGCAGCACGTACTAAAACACGAGAAATTGTGCTCTTTAAAGTGCAGAGAGGGTCAGAATAGGAGGATATAATCCAAACCAAAACAGAAACAAAAAACAACTATTGCATGTGTAGGTCACGCTTGGATGAAAATAAACCTATTTTGACTTTCATAATCAGCCTTTCCTCCAAAGTTGAGTCACAGGATTGGACTCCACATACATGTGAATCTAATTAGGTTTTACACTAAAGCACCAAAAGCTGCTACCCGAGCACCTCGATGTAAATTTTGTTTTTTAAGTCGCGGTAAACTTTTAATTGGGCTGCAGGAGTCTAATGAAACCAATTATAGAAATGAGAGCAAATGAGACTTTTGCATCCTGGTGCAAACTAAAGAAAACAAACTGTAGCGTTGGCAGACTCCCGCTGGGCTCACCCCCCACCCTTAAAAAGCACTACCCGTATCCCACCCACCTCAACTCCAGTCTCTGCATGATGGCATGAAAGGTCTACAAGCAGCTGAGAGAAAGCTGCTGTGCTTGGCTGGGAAATGATGAAAGCAATTTCTTTGACTGCGAGCGTTTGAAGCTCGCTGCAGTTTTTTCTAAAATTTTCGACAGAAGCGAACATGCTTTAGAGTAAAAGGAACGGCGTTATGGGTGGGGTGAGACACCTGCTAGACCTCAGAAAAGACTTTATGGGATAAGTGGTCCAAAGGGTACATTAATAGTGCCTTTTTTATGTGATATTGATTTGAAATCCAATTGAAAAAGTGCTGGAACTCAATACAATATTGATTTCAGTTGTCAAATTCAACGTGCAAAGAGATCTTTCCCATGCAAAGAAGTTGCATTTAGACAAATTTCGGAAAAGTTTGCAGGCCTTTAATCATATTTTGATGATGTTGCTCATGTAGAAAATTAGCCCCTACAAATCTATCCACGAGGGAGGCAGAAATGAGGAGCAGGATATCCGAGGCAAGTGGTGATATGAGCTTATCATCTATTCTCGAAGCAAATGTTCAACTCAGTGCAACCACGCGTGAAGCACAGATTTGGGCTCTGTTCTTAAAATCAAAACTCGGTGAACTATTTATAACACTTTACAACACTTCTTAATAAAAGTCCATGTAAAAAATGTGCTAATTCTGTCATTTATTAAATGGTGTATAATTGTAGGGTTGACGCTTGGAAATCTGAGCAGTTTCTGGCTGTTTTTTGTCACATTTTTACTCACTGTGGCCCAATTTTTATTGAAATATGAAGTCCTGCATCTCTATGGAAACAGCACAACCATGATTAGAAGTAAAGAGAGCTAAAAAAAATATTTTTCCTTTATGTAGTATGATTATTTTTAAAACAAATGTGAGTGAAACTGTCATAATTATTGGGACCACATCTGGTCAACTGGAAAGAGCATTTTACACGTAATTTTTCAGTTTTTGTAAAATGAACAGAATACTAGTTAAAAATGATGACTCTACATGACATATGTTGAATTGTTTAGAATTGTAACTTGTTTCCATGCTGGCCTGTTAACTGTTCTGTGTAAACACTGCCTGCAGTTCAGTCAGAGAGTCTGTGAATTTTGTATTTTCTTCACATTATGTAATCCAAATGCATTATTTTTGTTGCATGTTTAAATGAAACATGAAGAATAAAATGACAGCTGAGCCTTAAACTGGGTTATGTTTACAATGAAAGATGACATATGCCGTTCAAAGGCCGCAAGAAAGTTGAAAATTCTTTCTGTTTTTACAATGTCTGATGGTGGTAAATGCTAATATTTTTATGGAGTTCTTAAAACACAACATCCCTGATGGTAGGTTTTGGAGTTCAAAGGGTTAATAAATAATTACATATGTCACTAAAAACATACATGGTGACTGTGTTTTATTTGTGTACATGTGCCAGGACCCTGCTATGGCGTATAATGGCTTAAAAGCAGGATATGCCACTTTACATTGTAACATGCACTACTAGTCAAAAGTTTGGACACATCTTCTCATTCAATATTTGTAATATTTTCCACATTATAGATTAATACTGAAGATTAACACTTTCGTTGTTTACAACATAACTCCACATGTATTCTTTTGAAGTTTTGATGTCTTTATCATTAATCTACAATATAGAAAATAATTCAATAAAAACCATCGAATGAAAGGTGTGTCCAAACTTTATATCTTTTTTTTCTTTAAAACTCTATTTTATTGATTTTTTTAAATGTCTAACTAGCTGGATGAATTTTGACATGCAATTTTAAGCATCCCATTGTTTTTCTTTTAGTGATAAAATTATTTTTAAACTTCACTAGCTCAGACTTTGACTTGGCCTTTTAGTGCAATTTTAACTTAAAACAAAACAAGGAAAATCTGGATTATTTTAACCTGATATATGTCACTTAATTGCGATCATTGTGGCTCTGTTTCACATTAACTATATTACTTTGCTTCTGTAGAGCTCTGAGGAAATAAGGAGTCGCACACAAACAGCTTGGGAACCTCATTTAATGCTGCTCCCTGCAGCTTTCCAAAAAAAAAAAAAAAAAAAACAGATTCTTGCATGAATCATTTTAAACATTTGTTTTCAGTCTAAGAACTGAAGGTAAACACAATAAATTAGCTGTCTGGAACAGACATTTTGCAAAGTGCCTGAGGGATCTCTATCCGGGGATGCTTACGGTCTCACCTGATCAGGAGTTAAATGCAATGCAATTACCTCATGGAACATGATGAGGATGGTTGTAATTTGATTGTCAGCCATGTTTACGGGAACAGGAGCAAAAAGCAAATCCTCTGTGATACATTTCTGCTTATACCTTGAGTCAGACTGAAAACAAATGAAAATGAAAAGTTAGATGGTGTCATTTCTTTAAAACTCTACAGTGGAGGTAGCCTCGCCGCGCTAGACAACCCACGGCAACGAATTTAATTCTCTGCCAGGGTGGGTCTAGTTACCCTCCATAAGGCTCGAGGCTGGATTCTCCTAAAACTGGCCGGACCAATCACCATGAAGTGTAGAGTCAGAAGGCGGGCGTAACGAAGTGACGACAGAGGCGTGACGATTCTGACAGAAACAACCGGCGCACAATACACAGTTATCTTTCGACTCGGCTTTGGCCACAGCCCTTAAAGATTTGAAGCTAAAATTCAACTTGAAAGATAAACAAAGGACGGCACTTAAGTGTTTCATTGAGAAGAAAGATGTATTTGGACTTATGCCGACGGGATATGGCAAATCCTTAATATACCAGTTGGCTCCACAGCTCCACTGGTTGGGAAGCTAATGGGACTTAGCCACAATCTGCCGGTGCTCTCGGAACTACGTCAGCCTATTCGTTGCGTTGATTGGTTGTATACCTACCCAATTGCTGCAGAGGGATTTGATAGACAACCTTTTAGCCCGCCTCCCTCCCTGTCGAGCTTCCCTAGACCCTTGTGCCGTCAGAAACATGGGTGTAGCATGGCGAGGCTACAGTGGAGGTGCAGATGACAAAATTAGCATGACACATTCATGGGGAATAAGCTGAAATGTACATGAAATTCTCCTTTAATCTCAAAATCATATGCTTTGAAGTATTCTAGAGATCCATCATTGAATGAGCGTTCCTGTTTTCTTCAAACCACTATCAGCTTTTTGTGTACGGTTCAACTCCAAGCATGTGGTCTGCATTCTGAATTCAAGTTCTAGATTAAAATGCAGAATATGCGAGACAGGGTTGGTTGAGCAGAAAGTCCGTTGCAGGCCAACATGCATCGAAGCTTTAAATCACGACATTAATCAAAGCCACCGCAAGCTCTTTCTGGAAAATGTTTGAAACAGAAGAAATTACAAGAGTGAATGAAAAAGGACTTATTTAATCACTTCGATTACATGGGTCACGGTGTTCAAAGCCAATTTCTTCTGTCATTTGTGTGTCCAATGGAATGTGAATGCGGCAGGTCTGATCCATCCGCTGTGCCCCGCATGTTTCCCTGAAATATTGTTTGGAGGGTAATTGAGTGATATGAATAATAAGTAATTCCCGGTGAGCCCCCGTTTGGCTTTGTAGTGGTAACCAGGCGATCTAGGCCTTGCACTTTGATTTATAAATGATGCATCAAGAGCTCCAATCAAGATATTCCGTACGCTGAAACAAAAAAATCTGCCTTCATACGGCCATCATGCCTCACTTAATTAATGGAAATAGACCCAGGTGGTCCACGTGTGCTTGATGTCAAACCTTAGATCTGATCTGAAATGCGCAACTCAAGATGAAACAAGAAATCTTCATTAACACTGGTGAGCGAGGAATGAGCTGCATGTGTGGAGTCGGGGAAATATTTTTTGCTGCAACACAAGCCCTACTGGAACAGAATTAGAATAACGCAGCCATCTCATGTGACGAATAAATGACCATTCAACGGCTGTTTCCGAAAACACATCATTGCCACCCACACAGCTGGAAGGAGAGCTTGATCTTACCACCACTGTTTGCTGCTGCTCAGTGGGACTCAATATGGAGGATTGCCATGCTCTCATCTGAGTGTGTGACGTATGGGATTATCCAATTTAAGATATTATGCAGGGCATATATCACCCTGGTGAGACTGTCAAAGATGAGTAAGAGCCACTGGTTGGGCTAAAAGCAGTGAGGCTGGTGCATTATCCATTTATTTTGGGAAAGCCTTGCTGTAAAATTGCTTCAAAATAGTATCTATGATTAGAAATACTTGTTTGATTGTATATATGCAGAGTCAAAATCTAAGTGCTGTTATTCATCAATAGAAGCTGGACTTTCTAGTATATTTCCAAGCCAAAGGAGCAAGTGTAATCTTATTTTTATAAAGACACATGATGGATGACTTTGTGGACTTGATTAAAGAGAGAGCAGCCAGCCTTCTGAAAGAGTTTGATAATGGACTTACTGGGATTGAGAGGGAAGCCCTAAAGTGAGGTGTCTGTTCGGCTTTAATTATCTTTGACTTACTAACGATCCTGTAAACTGATGTGTCACCACGCCAACCCCAGTTTAACAAACTAATGAACTGAAACGCCACTAAAGAAGGCAAAGAATAGAGGAAGTATCTGATATTTAAAAGTCTTGTACGAGTTTCTGGGAAGCCTCGTCAGGGTGACCAAGTTCATATTTCGGTTTGGATTTATGTGGCAACACCTAAGATAACATGTGGTAACAGTGACCACAGTTTTTAGAGCTTGCGGATTGGAAAGTCAAAGCCTTAAAGAGGTGTTTTTAAGGGTTTAAAAAAAACACCTGCGAGAGACTAATAGTCGACAGCAAACAATCCATAAGCAGCTTCTTTGTCAGAAATACAGTATAATTATATCTGATATATGACGTTTCAATCGCATGCAAAGAAACTCATGTCATTTTAATAAAGAAGTTCATCAAAAATTTGGCCTTTTCCATCATGTGAGTCATTTTCTGCACAACAGCAGGTCACAGTGAAGTTTCCTTGCTGTGAAGCTGGAGATGCACAGCCTGTCCCCTTAAATTGTCAACCAACGGCTTGCTCCATCACTCTTTAAAATGCCTAAAACTGACCATCTGCCAAAACATTGGTAATGTAAAACAGTGGAAACATATCTTTAAATGCTAAAGAGGAAGACATATTTAATTCTCAGAGAAAAAAGATTTTGCTTGAGGTAAGTCTTGTGGTTTCTCTCTATGAGCCTTTAAAACTACAACAACAAAAAATGAGTTTTGTTCTAGTTTAGCTGTAACAAGATTTTGGAACATCCTTGCACTGTTATTTAAAATCCATCTAAAAAAAATCCACTCGTTCTGTGTTATCAAGAGCTACAACCACCTAAAGCTGACATGAGTGAGGGGTGATGTATACTACCGTTCAAAAGTTTGGGGTCACTTAGAAAGGTCCTCATTTTTTAAAGAAAAGCATTTTTTTTCAGTGAAGATAACATTAAATGAAATTGCAGTTTAGACATTGTTAATGTGGTAAATTACTAATTCTAGTTGGAAATGGCTGATTTTTAATGGAATATCTACATAGAGGTACAGAGGCCCATTTCCAGCAACCATCACTCCTGTGTTCTAATGCTACATTGAGTTAGCTAATGGTGTTGAAAGGCTAGCTGATGATTAGAAAACCCTTGTGCAATCATGTTAGCACATGAATAAAAGTGTTAGTTTTTATGGAAAACATGAAACTGTCTGGGTGATCCCAAACTTTTGAATGCTTGTGTATGTAGATTAAAAGTAAAAGGTCCTAAAAGCAGTCCTTGTGGAACACCACAAGTTATTTTTGAGTATATGGAGAAAGTATCATGTCACGAAGTCAGAGTTCCTTTCTTGGAAACAGTAATTTGAGGTTTAATGGCCCTGACAACTCAGCAATAACTCAACCAATGAGCTTTGTGTATCCTGCATACTTGAAACAGTCAATGATGTTACTAATGCTAATTCATGCTAACATGCAGCCACTGAGACAATATTTCTTTTGCATATTATTCCACTTGAAGTGTTCCCTGTAACACAGAGAACCCAAAAAAGGGACTAAAATTGTGGAGAAACTTCAACATGAAACCAATAATGTGACATTTTGATGCCCAACACCTCCACATGTAGCCAAAGTTCAACTAATTGTATAAAAACACTGAAAGAACATTTGGCTTTGTTGTGAAAAAACTACATTACAGACAAAATGCAGTTATGTCGGAACCTCGAAGTATCAACAATTCAAGCATCTGCATCTTTTGGCACTTAAGCATTCACTTAAGCACTCAGCGTTCATGTTAGCAAGGAGCAGGCGCCACCATTTATTTAACACTTTGTTAGAAAGGCTTCCGAGCAAGTGATAAAACATTATTCTAAAACGATTCTGCAAGGCTGAGCACAAAATACACTCTCCTCTGAACTACAGGGCCGTGTTTTTGTTCCCTCTTTAACGGGGTCTCGGTTCATTTGGACTTTAAACTCATACATTTCTAATGGGAGCTTTTTATGTTGCTGCACCATGTAGACTAAATCATAATGCACCCACACCATGAAAGGCTTTTGAAAAGTTATACAAACTAGAGACTTGTAGTTTGAAATCACTCAAGTTCTGTCTTCACAATTGGATTGTAGAGGAAACAGTACTTCTTGAATATCATTATTTGAAGCTGCCATATTTTAAAACCTATTAAAGCAAAAATGATTAATGATCGCAGAGGTTTTTTTGATGAGGAAAAGGTCAAAACCTGCATACTGAAGAAGCTGCCTTTTAAAAGAGGTGGAATCCTTTTGAATTCAATGTAATGGAAATTCATAGACTTGCTATTAAACACATTATGTATGTCAGAAAATGTCCGAAAAGACTTAACTATGTGCTTCTGAATTGTTAAGTTAGATTGTTCATACTTTGTTTTCAGGATTTTTAGAAGGTTCAGAAATCACAGCTTCATGACACTCCAGTCCAACTTTGAATGACCTATCATACAATATAAACTTCAGAGGTTAGTGGGTCTCATGCTCAATCTTGCGTTACTGCATCTACTCCAGGCTACACTTTGGTAGGTAGCTGCACCGTCATCAAGCAAATGCATCTCCCATGGACCTACTGGGCTGGAGTGTGTATCAATGTTACCAGTGTGCCAAAAATTAGGGAACTGAGAAAAGTGTGATTAAATGCGCTATTTTTTAAAAAACTTTTTTTTTTCTGTCATTAATTAATCAAAATTAACGTGTTGAAGTCCCAGCCCTAGTGATTTTACATCTAATCTCCCTTTCTCTATTTTTTTGGTTTGCATAATTCACTTGGTCTGTTCAAGCCGTCACTCAGAACCTTTGGCAGACATGCTCTCCTAATTCCTTTCAAGATTTTCTAACCTAATTTTACAAACTTGCAGATTTCTTTCCCATTCATTCACAATTGGTCATGCGGTTAATCACAATAATAGTTACTTTTCCGTGGTGTGACCAACTCAGAGCACATATTTATTAGTGCCTGACACAGACTTTGAACAGCTGTCCTTGAAACAGAAAGATTGAGCCTTCAGTAGTAGAACAAAGCTTTTAACCACAATTCCCAGGGCTATGATTACGGATAAGACTTCCCTCAGGCAATTCCGAGTGAAGGGCAGATGAGAAATAGAAGCTTTGCATGTGGTCTAACTACAAGACAACTAATTGGTGAGAAAGTGAGATCCAAACTCCCGGTATACATATGGTAATCCACATTCGTAACCAAATGGACAGACAGATTGACAGGGAAGAGTCTGTGGTGCTTGTGGTTATTCTTCATATTGAGACGGAGTCTATTCATCACTTCGTGGCAGCTCTTGGCAGAAAATGGCGATCAGTCTCTGATGGCATGTAACACAGCTTTGGAGAGCCATGACGCTAAAGGCCAGGTTTGTTTGAAGTTCGCTTTGCAATGCATCAGTGGCGATGACCTAGATTTCCTATCTCTCGTTCCTCCAAGAGTGCAGAGAGAGACAGCCTCGTTTCAGCCCTTTTCCATCTTCTAACTATGTCAGCTCGCCTGTAAACATTTGGCACAGAGTCACATCGCTGCGTCTTCCCGTTTCCCCGAAGACCTTTCCTGGTGTCGGCTCTCGACTCCCCACATGTGTGTCCCGGAGGACGGAGGTGGAGGGCTGAGCGGCGGAGCTTTTCCTAAAACTGAGCATTGTAGAAAAAGACATAAAAGCAGAATCGGACCTCTCCTGCACGTGTGAGTGCTTGTCTTTCATCACTTCAAGAGTCTCCTTGAGGAAATACTTGGAAATGTTTGTTTTTTCAAGATCGTGCAAAGAAAACTCCTAAAAGAGGTATTTGACAAGATCTGGGTCAGCATGTTCTTGTGTTTTAGCTACAACCACCCCTAACCTTCCTTCAGGGATGGACCATGTGAGGTCTGACCCATGAAACACAAACACAGGCTAAAGCCCAGATGCTCCCAGAGCTGAGCAACAATATCTACCTATTTGCTTGTTTGCACATCTTCCAGTGCTTTCCTGATGGGTTTTTACTTATTGCCCGACACCACAAGAAATGAACAAATTGCAACAAGAAACTTGCACCATTTGGAGGCAGCCTCGTGCCTCTGAGGTACGATGTTTATTTTGATCGTATCTAAAAGCAGGCACTAAAAAAGAAGCAGGCATTAGGCTGCCATCTTTCCCCTCGTTTCCTCGCATCCCTTCTTCCCCTCCTGTCTCCTTCCCACACAGCCACAGGGGACAGTCGTCAGTGCAGAGTACACTACAGTGAAGGCACAAGAACAACATTAAAAAAACTGCTTCAGCTCAACAGCAGGCTCAACAAGCCAGGAAGAGTGTGTGCCACGTTTTTAATTATGCATGCTGCACAGCATTACATAGCCCCTGTCAGTCAGGGAAATTGCACCTTCCTCACAATTTCTCCTCAAGTCTTTTCTTGGTTTCCTAGGTGACCACGTAATCTGACATCATTAGATAAGTACAGTATGCTAGCCAGAGATGCCTCTTTCCAAAATATCTGCTAATTCTGTCACACCAACTGCCTCTGATTTTCATTAGAAAGCCATACGAAGAACTCCGTCAGACGTCAGGATCCCGACGAAAACAGAGCGTCTCGAGAGTGGAGGGAATTAATGTTCATGAAAAATCCGCTGCAACACTGTAGCTGTGTGTGTGGGTTTGGATTTTGGCTCGAGTCCTGGCTATTTAGCTCTTTCTGCTCCGCTTCTTAATATTCTCCATGTGCAATAGCAGGTGCAAATGAAAAAGAACAGTGGAACGTGATGGATCGCTTGGCTCCCTCGCAGCGAATGAAGACGCACTAATAAAAAAATTAATTCTGCAAAGCAATAAAATCTGTACAAGTTCCTTACACGAAGCTCACTCTCAGAAGTCAACAAGGGCTCAGTGGTTTCTGTTTGATTTTTTTATTTTTTTGCGCTGTAGAGTAATTGCTCTAAAATCGGAGCCTGTAGCACATTTTGTTTGGATCAATTTTATACGTTAACACTTACTCAACTCAGTCTCCCCGGGAATAACACTCTTATTGGACAATCCTGCAGTACATGATTCATGTCCAAAGTGAAGTGCCAACGAGTAAGGTAGCATAAGTTGTGTAATTTAAATTTAGACTGCTGCCAGTTTTTCGTGCTTATTTTTTGGTCACTTATTTTCCAGAAATTCACTGTGGTGCTAATTGGTCACAAGGCTGTGTAAAAAACTATACCAATTCTAGAGGTTACTGACCACAAAATGGATTTTTCTAAGACGGATGCCGAATTTCAGTTGGGTGTAAACTTCGCTTTTAGCTACAGGTGTGAGGAAAATGGATATGGTGATGGTTTATATGAACTAGAATAACTTTATAGCTGTAAATCAGCACATACAGCAGGTCATTAAGGACATCTGAACATTTTCTGAAAACATGACTCTCCTATTTCAACTGTGTACCTAACAGAAGACATTGTTTGTTGACTTTGCTTTAAATATGCCCTACTATCTGTAATCATTTATTTCTGCTGCTGTCACAACAATACCTTCCCCTGTCCGAAGCATTTGTCTTGCTATGTTTCCAGAATGTCTAGCTGGGGGTATTAAGTTCATCTCATTCCAATTCTTTACTTGCCTGCCACAATTACAGAAACAATGTTTCTCGTTTACGTGACCTCATAAGTAAGGTTTGACTAAGTTTAGCCATTAAAGTCCCCCTCGGGTGAAAATTCCACTTTTTTTTCCCTGTTATTGTGTCCATATGGTGTTTTTTTTTATATGCTAGAAGTCACATTACGAGCAGAAAAGCAGCTTGATAGTGAGGACAGTATCAAAAGCATGGATTTGGACATCCAGCATTGCTAACGAGAACAATAAAAACAAAAAAATCAAACCTTGACAATTCTAAATTCAACTATCCCAGCCTAAGTTGTATAAAGTTGGTGTTGTGAAAAGCTAAAATTCAAATCCAAATGTGTCATTTTGATACCCAAAGATGAGTTTTTAGGGGTTCAATGAATGAATGAATGGGGACTTTAAATCTACTTGGGTAGGATTAGTCATAAACCAGTAAAAAAAGAAAAAACAACTGAACATACATACTAGGTGGCAAAATATGAACAGCGGATTGTGATGACAAAACTCTGACCTTTTCTCCAAAGGATTTCATGGCTCTATACCAATGTCGTGCTACTTCGAACCTTACTTTTAAGAAGAAATGCACTCAACCCGATAAAAAGGTCACTTGTCAAGAAAATGTAAAAACAGGTCATTTTAAGAGACTGAACAAATGAGAACAAATTATGCCATTTTCCCTGGTGAATAAAACGACAGCATAATGGAGAAAAAAGCTCTAAAAATTAGATATTTCCAAAAGACTGAATTGGACATCGACATGGGAATAGATTTGGTATGAATATAATTTCTTTCCTAAGAGGGGGAAGGAAATTTTGATGGTCTGACATGAAAACCGCTGCACTCTGGTGAATTTTCAGGCACCAATTTGTGCTTTTTCTGCATCAGTCTCTAGTGAGAATGACCCAGACAAGACATGGCATTTCAAAACATAATAAAAGGCACAAATGCTCTTAGCCTGACGCATATAGATATGATTTACTGTTTTTAAATGTGAATGTGGCACCTTTTAACATCAATATTTAACTCATACTCACTAATTTATACTCCCCTGGACCTAAATAGATTGTATGAGTTTGAGCAAAATTTCTGTTTAAAACTTTATGTGCATCCAAAACATAATGTTGTGGCTATCTTGTTTTATTGGGGAGAATGAATGCACGTGTGGTAAATATCGAAGGGCATGTATCCCTGCATCCCATTCAAGGCTCCAACTCTGCTCAATGCATTCAAAAAAGAATCTCGCAACATGAAACATAGTTCATTTACAGTTTACATAAAATATCGATGCAATCTTTTGAAAACTTCACTGAGACTCCAGTATTTTGGAGTGTTGGTGCACTAACACACTGAGTGGGAAAATCATTTTAAAAAAGAGAACTGCTCCTCTCAGAAGCTTCGGTTGGTACCGTCATAAAAAAAAGCCTGCACATTTCTGACCTTTTGCTTCCAAAGATGATTGTCAGGCTGAGGGAGAGATGAAACACTGTGAATGGTTTGAAGTGCTTACTATGCTTGTGCCTGTTTGATGAAGTAGACTTTCAACATTTGCGAGAACGGCCTTTGATAAATGAAAAATAAAGGGAGATAAAGTGAGGAGGAATATCTTATGGAATCAGTAATTCAGAATTTAAAAGGAGACAAATTGATGAAACAAGCAAGGAGAAAAACAAGGCTTTACACTGGAAGCAAACCTGATTTAATCCACATTAATGCACCGTTACCTTATCCAGCTGTACATTATACTGCATTTATGATGGAAATGTCTACAAAAATATTTGTTTGTCAGAATTACACCCCTACAGTATTTATTATTGATGATCACTTGACTGTAAAAACCAACACAAAATCCTTAAAAGCAAAAATGATGATTTCACAAGAGGCTATGGCTCACGTCAGGCCTTTTGGCTTTAATGGGGATCAAATTTTAGGGCCGTCCTATAGACGATCAGGCAGAGGAACAGCATGTTTTTTCTGGTCTTGATCATGACATATTTTCTGTTGAAAGATTCAGCCTCTGCTGCATGAGCATCCTCCGACTCTGGCACTCCATGCACAAACTTAGATGAAATATTTAACTGAGTGTCTCTACAGAGCTCCCTTCCTCGCTTAACAAGCTACAACACCACACAGCAGTTTTGTTTTCTTTTTTCCACTCGCACAATTTGCACTGACCGGTTCCAAAGCAACAATGCTCGAGACTTTGCAGAATATTCTGGCTTGCTGTCCAGTCCCTGAGTTATTTTTCCCTTCATCCTGAGAATGATCTGTTTTTGCGTAGCCGCTGACATTTTGACAGTTGTGGATAATAGCTATCAGCGATTCACAATGTGCAGCTGCATCACACCTTCAGGCCTCTCTGGACCCTTTTATATCACCTAACCTTTGAAACACAACAGTACTGATGCATCAGCGGTAGTTACTGGAGTGAAGGATACTTGAATTTAATTCTTATCATTACAACAGGCCCTACAATCTTCCTTTGTTTGTGTGATCTAAATGTGCTAATCTGTAAATCCTGTTATGTACAAGAAGAGGAAAAACCAAGACGAACCAATGAAAGCATGTGGTAGTTAGTGTGACAGTCCAGTTGTTCCCTTATATGTCCACCCTGCGATCTTACATCCTTTTTTCTGCAGATTTTGTTGCTCTTTCAAACTAAAATCCTTCCTTATGACATCACATGTGGATAAATGCATGAATTGGCAATGCAGCTGAGTTGTATGTCATTTTGTAGAGACTGTAGAAATCTGAGTCTTGTGCTGCAGGGAGGAATGTGGTTCTTTGGTTGCTGTCAACAAACTTTCTCATTAAAGGCATACTTCACCTTCAATATGTGATTTTATGTGGAATGCTGTCAATAGTGTCAGCATTACAAACTGTTTGTTGACATTTCTGTATTTCTCTTCTCCAAGTGGAAAATACTGACCATTTTTCCCCACTTGGCTGTTCATAATTTGTGTCATATTTTTATCCCCAATGAAATTGTGTCTGAAAAATTAGGATAAACACACTTTTCAGTGCTGACTTTCATACTAACAGGGAGAAAAAAAAAAGATACTAATAACACCAGTCTTCTGATTCAGACAAATGTGTTCAAGAACCACTGTACTTCCAGTGGCTGTTTTTAACCTTTTGAAAAAGCTTTTTAGTTGGCTCTCCTGCAATTCATCAAAAATGATTTTCCACTTGCAAAAGTAAACGCATGTAAATGTCATGTGCTTTTTAGAAACCGTGGAAGAATCATGTCTAAATCCAAAGAGCATGTTGGCTAAATGACATGCGAAGTGCTTCGGTCTGCTTACATCACATGATAGACAGGGTTGGCACTTTGTTACCGAGGAGACGGGCAAAAATCAATACTCCATGAGCCGAAACAGAGTGCATCTCATACAGTAATTGGAGCCAGCTTTAATTTACTGTACATGAACTTGGTCACAGCTGAGAAATGTCTTTGTTATTGATGTCTTGACATCTTGGTTGCTACGTGCTCTCGATATATTTGTTGTCATTCTGGCTGGTATTTCATTACGACTAACATGTTTGCTCTTTTTCCTCAAGCACAAAAATTCTTCTGGAATTTCTAAAGCTACTCCTGTAGATTAGATGACACCCTCCTATGTGCAATTAGGTGACAGACGCTAGACAATACGTGTAAGAAAGTGCAAAAAAGACTAGAATAGAGGTCTGATTTTTTTTTTTTTTTTTTTTGGCCCAAGCTACAAGCCTGAATGTAACATGGGCAATGGGCCACAGACTAAAAAAGAACTGAATAAGTCTCTTGTGTTGACAGTTCAGTAATGTGATGGGTAAAAAATAGCATCATAGAATTTCTGCAAGCAAGACACTTTTAAGCTATTAATATGGCTCCTAATTAGCCATCTTTCTCAAAATAACATCTTAAATGTTATTATGCTCAGTGAAGATTGATCAAATACAGATTATTCCTCTGTCCTCAGAACCCTTCAGAGAATCACCGTTTTGGGACGAGGCCAAGTGAGGCCCCACTGATCCTACCTTCAGCACAATCTCGGACAGAGCTTTCTGAAGCTTTTGTTATCTTTATTGTCATTTTGCTGACACAATTCCCAACTCAGCACAGGTACACAGACATGGGCCCGGATTTGCGGATAGTAAAGATTCCTTACAAAGCAATACCAGCTGCTGGAGTTCACAGGAGGGCGGCTCTCTAATGATTCGGTATCAGAAACTTTTTCAAACCGAACTCGGTAAAATGCTTTAATTCAAACTAAGCGACACCTAATTTATCAGTGCAGGACAATACTCACGTCAGCTCATTCGTTGCTCACCAATATTAATGAAGATTTCGTGTTTCATCTTGAGTTGCGCATTTCAGATCAGATCTAAGGTTAGACATCAAGCACATGTGCGTGGCCATGTTGTGAATTCAGAGATATTTTCATGCAATATGATTGTTCAGAAATAAACTTGGAATGATTCGAAGTCCTTGTCTATTTTACCCCAACTGCAGAGAGAGTATCCTTCCTGAAACAGGTGGTGACAGCAGCAGTTCAGCTGCATTTAAACATACAGATACTGAAACAGCCACTGAGAACAGGGTTAAAAAGCAGAAGTTTTACTGTCATCATACAATGAACTATTTTTGCACCATATCTTGAGCTGAAAATTAAAAGACACATTCTGGGGACATGTGAGACTTTCATTAACTTGCTAAAAATGGGCACAATATGGGACTGTTAAAATAATTTCCGGCCTAAAACTCAACTAAAAATGGTGCTCTCCCTGTGGAGTATCCAGAAAGGTCAACGTGTCTGTGTGGAAATCTTGTCATTTGTGACAGTGACACTTTTTTTCGTGGAACTTTAATATTAACGATTGGTCATTACTGTCTATTAAAATAGATCACAGAACAAGCAACTGAACTGTTGTGTTTTCCAGCCATTCACATTAGTAATTGCATAAAACTGAGAAAATAGGTTTTCCCTATATGCTCATTTGCTATGGGAGAAAGTGGGAGCCAAATAATGCATTTTGGAGCAACTGAAAGGAAGGAGGCAGTGGCACCAGTCTGGCTGGTGTGATTTAGTGGACAGTGCCATGGGTCTTTGAGCCACATGATATATTAGACAATAGTTGAGTGTGAGGGTCTACTTTCAATATGTTTTTTCAGACTGAAAGAGGTCTGTTTTAAAGATGTTTTATGGGCACTGCGATGAAAAATCAGTGTGTCAGTGGTGAAGTATGGCATTGAGAGGGCGCCTTATTCATTGTCTCTACAAACCTAATTGGAAGATGGCATTAGCTTCATCTGCTGTGTTTTTTTTTGTTTGATAGTAAGATTTATCTGAAAAAAATTAGAGTGTCAGATGAATGCATTTTTGAAAGACATTGAATGATGATTGGATCAGTGTTTACAGTGTTTTGTTCATCCCATTAACAGACACAATAAGGGTGAAATTACAGGAACAGTTAAATGCAATGCAGCCCAGACCACTCACTTTGACCTCAATAATAAAGCAGAATTATCAAGTTTTTGACAACACCGACAAAAACTGAAGACATAGAAGTTACAAAAGTAGAGCTGAAAGCAGAGTTATTGTATTAGATCGTAGTTACAGCTGCCTGATGCACAGTTTCAGCATCTGCTATTGCAATATATATGTGTGTTGTGAAAGTAAAATAACTCAAACACGTCATGCAACAACTTTTTCTTGTTGTTTGACACAAACAGAAAACTCACAAGGCTCTCATTTTGCATGACTAATCTACAAGAGAAGGCTGTCTGATGGAACATAATTTACTCTAATTTAAGTGTTCTTGGATACACTGAAAAAAAGAAACAAGGACGAATTGTTGCAATAAAGAAACGCAAGCTCAGTTGTGAGACAGCACAATTAATGGAATATAAGCGATGATCATGATTCTGGCTTCTCGCAATTAAATAAACATGATCAACAGTGAAATTTTGCGACAGTTGGATCAGAGACAACCACTTAGATAAACTGTTCAGTTTCAGCTCTTTTTAAAGTCATTTAAGTCATTATTTGAAGACTCCTAGCTAACTACTACCACTGTCTTCACGTGAGGCCTTGAGTGAACATCAAAAAGCAGATTGTAGAGTATATCAATAAGCTGGCAAACCATCAATATCGATGCTTTGTTTTGGGTACAACTGTCTTTGTAATTTGCCTCTAGGAGACACAAGGATGAATCATATTTTAGGTCCTATTTGGATGCAGATTTGTGCATTAGCAGCAGTGTGGCACACCATGGAAATGAAAGCAGTAATCTGTTGATTTAAGTGTGAAAGTGCAATAAAAAAAATACCAATTGTGATAAATGAGCAGTAGGAATTTCAGTATGGATCAAAGTAATTGTCATTTTGGCTGTAACTGTGCAGCCGAGTCAGTATGGAAATATTTTGGCTAGAGAAACGTCGACCAAAAACATGAGATGTTTTCAGCAACACCCTCCAGCTGCAGCCACAACACTAATCAAGTCAAAGTAGTTTGCTATTTTAAATGCCTTTGCCAGAGTCACACCACATGAAAAAGGTTCCAAATGGTTCACACTTAAGTCTTCACAGTAAAAAGTTATTCTTCAATTTCTTTTAATCAATTTTTTAATTTTGTAAGCAAATACACTCCCCTACAAAATCACCTGAATCATTCAAGAAAGTTTAAATCTCTCCAGTTATTTGACTCACCTAGAGATAATTCCTGTGTTTTTAATTTAATAAAATTAACCATTTCATCCATGCCATTGCAATGAAAGTGCTGAACTTATCATTCAACCACTATGATTTAATGACAATTCTGAGCCCCACAATAAGAGTTCCTTTATATATGTATTGTACTTGAGGTACTTAACCAGAAGTTTTACAGTAAGAAACAAGCCCATGATTAATGCTCATTGTAATATGCATATTGTTTTATATGGTACAGAGCCAAGAGTGCAGTGGTCTACCACTATGTTTGTAATTGGATATTTTACAAAGCCACTAAAGCCCAATAACCAATCTGATCAACATAAATGAGCTCTTCTAGCAACAAGGACTGTGGGTTATCCATCGAAACTGGGACATGCTGGCAAAAAAAAAAAAAGATAATAAATAAAGCGCATAACGTGTAATTTGAAGCAACGCTAAGTCTCAATGATCGTCACAGCATCAACTTCCTTGTAGCAAAAATTTAATGTGTGGATGAATCTGCAGCACTTAAGCAGTGTGGAAGAAAACTATGCTTTTTGAATGTCTCTTTTCAGTGTTTTTCCTTGCAGAAAATCAGCTTTTAACCAGGTAATTAACATTTTTAAAAAATTACTTTAGATTTTTAAATACAGTGAGCAACATGATGCTGCTAATTGGAAGAAATACCAATGATGTTGTTGCTGGATATCTTATCAATACTCTTTCAGAATCCTCAATAACGCCTACGTGATTGACATACAGCAACTGGTGAATCCCTTTGAGGCTGACTTCAAAGTGTGAAGATTTCCTATGGCTTGCATACTACTTGTCGTCTTTACGAAAAACCTCAAGACATTCACCCGTGGTCACCATCTGAAGAACTCACGCGAAACCTCAGTCCAATAAAACAAGTTGTAAGTGTGTATTACAACATCAGGACTGCACCTGCTGTGACCTCAAGTAAAAAACTGTATTATAATCACTCTTTAGACTAAAGTACAGAGGCTTGGCTGTAGAATCTTTAAATGAAGAAACATTACAGAGATAATCTTGCAGATTACCACTTTAATGGAGCCTCCAGTACGACATATTAACCTTGTGAGCTGCGTAAAACCATAGTCTCAAATGGATTTCCATTACAGACCTCCTAAAAATACAGTTTAATTTGCACAACCTCATATTCTAATCAGCCAAATAATTACAAATCTATGCAGATGTTCTTGCTTATTAAAAACATTTCTTCTGTGTAGTTTTAATGTGATCTGTTAATGCGGTTTTCATGAAAATGTTACAGGAAGACACGTGAATCAAAGGAAACGGGTCAGGTCGAGGAAAATAACTGATCAATAATTCACTCCAAAGTGATGCGCTCATGCTGATGGCCTGACAGGTGACTGAGTGAGGAGGAAAATAGGGGAATTCGACATCAGAGCCGAAAATGAAAATAACCAAGTGGGTGAGAAATCACATAGATCACAGTGGATGAAAGGGGAAACCATGGAAGATAAACAACTGATGCACAACACTCGGGGTGAAATATGTCTTCTACATGCTTTATCAAAACTGCCTCCTGGTATCTGACAAGTGGCACTATCTCAGTTATTACTGGAAAATATTACTTCAAGTGTTTCCGCTGGTGCTGACAGACAGTTTGTACACTCTAAAAAAAAGTTCCATGTTATACTGTTTTGTATTAACTTTACAGTTGGCAAACTGAACCCAACTTCGGCAATGGATTTCACTGCCTTTTGTACACATACTCTTTACATAAATACATAATTCATGCCAATTTTTCTGATCTACAACTTATAGTGTTCATTTTATTTAAGGCAACTTGCTTAAAACTAGGAGAAATTGCTATCATGGCTCAGATAAACTCAACATTGACTGTTGGTAGGAAAAAATATCCAAACTCTTGTCAGCATGAGACACTTTTGATACAAAACCTTCCACCATGATCTCGTCTGTAAAAGATTTCACTATTTCCAACTTCATACAATTACAAATCTTGGAAAAACAAATCTCCTTTACCACATTTTAACCATAAACTGCAGACATAGCCATTGACATAGCCATTGTGATGTCATTTGCAAATGATGCACTATTACTTTGAAGCCTCAAACTTGGCATTTGGCAGTTGCCATCTTGGTCTTTCGAAGGTGGACCGATAAACTCACATTGCTTTACTGTTTATTTTTCCTTAGAATGGACCATAAGTTACGAAATAAAGAGCAGAAAAGACTGAAGGAGACTTGAAAGTATTGACTGACAACATAAACTTTGTCAGAAAATGTTCACTGTGGTAACAAATCAGTTGAGAAGTAGCATCATTTTCTCACAGATTTCAATACAATCAAACCAGAAGAGGCGCACCCTGCTGGCTATTACAAAGAATGCATGTTAAAGTCACTTCTGAATTAGCTTCACATGTTTTAGATTGTATGACTGTATATCTTATATGGAGCGTATCATTTAAACAAAGCATGGATAGAGGAGATAAATATCTATTTAAATCCATTACAAGTGACTGACACCGTGCTGCCACATTTCTGACTAACTGATGTAAGGATATTCAAGAGCTAAAGGACACATTAAAAGTTTCTTCTCAGAATGTGGAATATTCAGGGCATCTTATTTTCACATATAAATACTCAGCCTTTTAGATTTAAACCCTTTAGATGTTCCGTCGCTCTGGTAATTGGAGCTGTCAAACCATCCTCACACAGAATGGTTTTGAAACAATAGGAACAACAGAACTGGAAGTGGCCTCCTTACTGTAGGTTTTTGCTCAAACTGAGTGTGACATTCCCCTGAGATGTTCCTGGAGCTGACACTAAAATGTCAAACACAGTGGTGGTGGTTTCGGACTTTATGCACGGCTGGGGAGAAACAAAGTCTTATTTCTACTAACAACCTTGATGCTATTTATTCTCAGAACAGTCTCGTCCGTCACTTAGAACTACACTGTACAGCACTGGGAAAGCAGACAATAACAAGTAAATAATAGCAATTTGGAAGAGTGAAGCTGTTAGGGAAAACACCAGAAGTCCATTGGGGTCGTGATTAACTCCACTGTGCCACATCGAGAAGAGGGCACCAAAGGAGCCACCAATCATCCATCTTACCTGGTGGTCTACCTGCTGAGATCTAAATTGATGCACCTTGTTTTCTCAACCTGTCATAATGTCTGCATTTGTCTTCCACTGTTCACTAACTAGATCAGGGAATTTGCCGAAAACTGTCACAAAGTCTTGTTCACCGCGAATCAGTATGTCAGTTCTTCCATGTTTTTGCAGGTGCCGCCTTGAGGCAGATTCAGTCTATTTGTGTAAACTATTGGAAATTTGTTGGTCTCTTAGGCTAAAGAGCTTTTCTTCCAAATCTTGTAGATGAGAAGCCATTCCCGTAGGTTAGTTATGCTTTGCCTTCTTTGTGGCCCTTTGAGAACATGCTAAATTTAATTTTGCCCTAAGTGTATGGAAACAGCAAATCTTAGAGAGCACAAGTTGCTGTTTCTTTCAGTATACAGTGGTAGCGCATAAACAGCAAAATGCAATTAAACAGAAATGGAGGACAAATGAGGAAAAGCATTTGTGAGAACTTTGGGGAGTTCAGCATAATACCATCAGCTTCCAAGTACATTTCATCTACTTATGGAATGATGTATGGGAGAGCTTAGCTTCTTTATTTTACAAACTGCTTAAATTCTCTGACACATCAACTGTGGGTTGTTGTGTATAAAATACAATAAGTAAAGAGGATTTCTTTTCTTTCTTTCTTGTCCCCACAACCTCCAAGAAGGGCAGATCTTTTTTTCTTTTTCGGTCCCCTTCTTTCTGATATCATTCAGACAATGTCTCTGTTAGAAGTGTCCAAGGGCAAAGTGGAAATATGTGACCCCTCTCCTCATCTTCAGTGGACGGTTGAGCTCCAGCACTGCTGCCAGTGTCAGATGCCATCGCTGATAAAGCCAGAGGCAAGATGGCAACTGTCCACCCCGGAGCCTGCATTTTAAAACTGCTCCTGCCTGCAGCTTTCAGATGGGCACCAAACCGCAAAAGAAGCCTTTAAAGTTTCCTGTTTTTTCTAAGCCGCTTAATCAATAATTATCAAAATGATTAAAAAAGTGCAGTGGTGTGGCAACATTTTAAGTTTTTAATATCAGGCTAACAAATGAAGCCATTTGATGCTTCAGACTTCAACAGCAGCCTCCTTGTCACACATGAAACCACCCAGTAAACACCCCTGAACACACCCCCCAGCTGTTTTTTACGGTCTCTTCCAATCTCGAGATTGCAGATTCTTTATCTGCAAAAAACCACCTGGAACCGTGCCTTCAACAAACTGCATCACTTACATCAGAGACTATTTGATAATTCTGCCACTGAACTGCTTAACATGTAATTTAGTGGCAGAGATAATTAGTCGCAAACGCAGCTGCGAGAAAGCAATACCTTGATTTTCCAATGCGGGAACACCTGCAGGAACTTAGAGCGAGAGTGACATTCAGCCGGATTCAGCTTCCCGGTATAGAAAGCTCCAGTGACTGTATACAATCACATATACAGTCACACAAGCCAAATATAATTATATCAGCGAGGTCACCGAAACACAGACGAGGCTACTATTTCACCTTCCATTGCTCGTTGCTTTTCTTGCAGCTCAAACTGTTTTCCTTGAACGCTGACCTCAAAATGCACAACCTGCATTGAAACAATCTTGTTTTCTTTTTCCCTCCAGTTTGAGGACTTAATAAAGTGAAACTACCCTCTGGCGCTGTGCCATCTGCTTTTGACACAGCTGCAATTATCCCGAAACTCGTAAGCCTGTCCCAAAGGTTTCGGAAGTTAGATGTTGATGATCCGTTTGATTCTGCTGCGCCAGCCTTACAAAGCCGCTGTCACTCAAACCTGTAGCAAATAAACAAACTTCTAGGTCACACTTGGAGCTACTGTGGTATTAATTATGATTATTTTAACATATAGGTTCAGTCCTGGAGAAACAATGAGTAATCTCCCGCAAAAACTTGACCTGTTGTTTCCCACAAGGCCTATTCTTCTTCCCAGGTTAACCCATTACCTGAACCGCGTCATTGCTACACTTATGCGTCTAAGTTTTACATTAAACAGATTAATAGCTATCATGTACAACCTAATTAAGTATCATTTAACCTTTGTGCTGTTGCTGTGAGTGTCTCGGTCCTCTCACGCACTGAGGGAAGTTACTGAGCAGCATTTCAGGATAAGCCCTGTGACATTTAAATTTGTCTCCTGTTTATAGTAGTTAGCGCACTGATGCTGCAGAGTGCCTTCTATCTCTTAATCTCTATATGCGAGCTCATGTGTGCTAGGAAGGTACGGGATTGCGTCTTCTTTGAACTCTTCGCAACGATGGCCAGCCAGAGCTGTGATCTATAATTTATTCACCATGAGACCTGTGCGCACACGAGTGTGAAGAACGTGTGTGCGCTCGGTCGCATCGTTTCGCGACTTGGAGACCCTGGGAGTGAGGACATTTAAGGAAAGTGAGGACATTTCTGTCTGAGTTTGTTACTTTCTGACATCTTCAAAGTGCTGGTTGAGGGTTACAACTTGGGTTTAGAATTAGGTTTGGGTTATGTCACTGAGTATCCACAGAATATATATGTGTGTGTGATTGAGTGCATAGAAAAGGAGTTTTGAAAGCTGTGCAGATTAAGAGAAATGGGAATCAAGCTAATACAGGCCAGCAGTGCTGAAAGAAATATTCAAATCTTTCACTGAAGTAACAGCCCCAATGGAACACTGTAAAATTACTCCATTACGTGTTAAAGTTTTGCCTCAAAAATCCCACTAAAGTCTAAGAAAATGAGTATTAAGAGCAAAATTTAAAGTATTAAAGTAAAATCACTGATTCTGTCCCTCTGACTGCTATATTATTACATATATATCATTATTAGATGATTATTAGTAAAGCATCTGTTTATCAGCAGCTTGTAACTGCTGTAGTTGCTGCAAATGGAGCTACTTTAAACTACTTTATATCCAGTTTTATATACAGTGACAGCAGATAAATGTCGGCTTTAGTAATGTTTCTCTAATCCTTGACTTTTGGAAAGATGCTGGATTGTTTGAACAACTGCTAATATGTAACCATGTGAAAGGTTTGTACAGCAAATTCACTATTCCGACTCTAACTACACACTGATTTTAGTAAGCAGCTTAAAAGGTTGGAAACCACTGTTTTAATCTCAAACAACGTATTGCATTATAAAACCTTATGATATAATCCATGATGTAAAATTATCTTTTAAAAGTAACTCAAGCTATCAGAGATGTATGAGAGTAGAAAGTACAATAATTATCTTTAAAATGTAGACAAATATAAGAATAAAGGATAATAAAACAGAAATATGAAAGTAAAATTGTACCTAAATACATTTATAGTTACTTT